>NC_041231.1:32754035-32761813 GCF_002837175.3 Physeter macrocephalus
CCGGCTCCCCTGCATCGGCAGGCGGACGCGCAACCACTGCGCCACCAGGGAAGCCCTACCATTGATTTTTATATATTGATCTTGTATCCTGCAACCTTGCTGAACTTTATCATGAGTTCTAATGTTTTTTTTTAGTCCAGTTACCAACCAGAAGTCCTGAGCGGGAGCTAAGGTCTAGCTTCCATACTGTCCTGCCCAGCATATCTGTGCTATCACACAGTCCAGCAGGCTTTTAACATCCAGGCTGGAGGGCTAGTCCTAAATATTGGGCTGCAGGGCTTTGGGTGAGATGCTGGTTGATTTATAACTTCTAAATATTTCAACATGCTATGTGGTCTCCATTTCCCTGGGTCCCACAAATAACAGAGGTGGGCTCATTTTCTATCTGTAACTCTACTGCCTCACCACTCTCACCACTACACACTTGCCTCTAGTTTAATGCATAATATTCTATTATTTAGATATCCATTTTCTTGAGTTATTAAAGCATTCCTGTAAGACTCCTCTTTATCAGAGAAAGATTGTTGAAATGAGGCTGGATCACTGACCGCTTGCCAGGCATGGTGTAAAGTAAATGTGATTAAACTAAGAATGTGTCTTTTGCAGGGGGTGGGGTGGTTTGCAGGGGATCATGATCACAGTAGCTATAACGCCTCTCCCTCTTTAAATGGAAGAAATAAAAGATAAACTTTGTTCCTTAACATCTTAATTTAGGAGGAAACTAGGCTTTTCTCCAAAATGATTTTTTTCCTATCCATTTTATTTTCCTCTTTTTATTATTTTCATGATGTATTAAATTGAACCATTTACTTGCAGTATGCTAGTTAAGACAATTTCCTTAGCATTCGCTGAATGATTTGGCAAGCTAGACATCCTAGAGCTAAATTGTAAAATCCCATTAAAACCTAGTCATATAAAAATAAAAGATGCTGCCTGGTGCACTCTGTGACACGCTATGGTGAGGTCTCATCACATTATGATAACAAATGCCAAAAAGAAGTGACTACTGTGTAATAGAATATGATGAAGACTGAGGAGTATATTAGTGATGCAGCCAACTGCATTTAATTAAATCCCATGTCCAAATTAGTTCTCTGATTGGCATGTTAAAAGAAAACATGTTTACTATGATAGTTCAAGTAGCACAGTTGTTGTTTTAGCAGACAGGCCTTTTAGCCTCTTTTTTTTTGGTCTTCAAGTTTTTTGCCACCCTACAGATGAAGTAGATGTTACTGAAGTCTCTCATCTCTCAGGTGAAGAGACAGGTTCACATGGGGAAGTAGCTTGCCTGAGTCACCCACTATTAAGGAGCAGAGCTGGAATACTAACCTAGGTCACAAAGATTCCAGAGTCTGTGCTCTTTCATGTATGCCAAGGGTTGGCCACTATGGCCTGCAGGCCAAATACGGCCAACTGTCTGTTTTCGTACAGTCCAAGGGCAAAGAATGGTTATATTTTTTAATGACTGGAAAAATTTTTTAAAGAACAGTGTTTTGTGACATGTGAAAATTTTCTGAAATTTAAATTTCAGTGTCCACATATAATGTTTTATTGTAATATGGCCATGTCCCTTCATTTATCTGTTGTCTATGGCTACTTTCACACTAGAGTAGCAGAGTTGAGTAGCTGTAACACAGATATATGGCTGGCAAAGCCCCAAACACTTATATCTGGCTTTCTATAGAAAAAGTTTGTTTGCAACACCCCTGACATACAAACTTAAAAGTTCACCTGGAGGCTGTGGCCCAGGGATTTTTAATAAATCCCCAATATCATTTTGAATACTTCTTAAAGCAATTCTTATTACTGTTTTACATCATTATTATTTGTGTATTTCCTCCCCCCTTCCCATCAATTACTGAGGGCTGGGACCATATGCTGAAGTATCTTTGAATGAACAAATGAGTGTGGAGTTCATGTATTAAATCATTAGGTGTATATTTTTGAGTTTCTACTATGTGTCAGGTACTCCTCAGGGATAAAACAGAATGCCTACAGTCTGGGGAGATAAGTAAAAGGCCTGTGATAAAGCTACATTATAAGAGGCCCACATTAATGAAAGAGAATAATACCTGCTATTCATAATGACAACTCATAAGACCCTTCCAGGTTTTATTTCTTAATTTAAAAAAAAATAAATTTATTTATTTTATTTATTTATTTTTGGCTACATTGGGTCTCTGTTGCTGCACGCAGGCTTTTTCTACTTGCAGTGAGCGGGGTCTACTCTTCATTGTGGTGCATGGGCTTCTCATTGCAGTGGCTTCTCTTGTTATGGAGCACGGGCTCTAGGCGCACAGGCTTCAGTAGTTGTGGCATGTGGGCTCAGTAGTTGTGGCTTGCGGGCTCTAGAGCGTAGGCTCAGTAGTTGTGGCACACAGGCTTAGTTGCTCCGCGGCATGTGGGATCTTCGCAGACCAGGGACTGAACCCGTGTCCCTTGCACTGGCAGGCGGATTCTTAACCACTGCACCACCAGGGAAGTCCCGACCCTTCCAGTTTTAAAGATTAAATTATTTTGGTTTCATTGTAGTGTTAGATGTTTCTTATAGAATTTAAGGGTTTATACATTGGTAATGCAAAAGTAAGCTGTAATGTCTAGGTATCATCGGAATTTGGGGGCCAAACAACAGGGTGTTAACTATATTTAGAATGGAATGGTGAATTGGTGTGAATCCTTAGGGCTTATGTGTACAGCTGTTGTCTGGCAATGATAAAGAAAACAGATGGATGTCATTATACCATAGATGGAATCAGATAGAGAGAACCCATTTTTACTTAAATAGGAAGGAGGCTGAAGATCAATTTTAACACAGTATTATTGTGATATGTAAAATGTTTTAATGAATAAACATAATGGATTTTAAAGTAGATTTTAAACTTTGATTTAATTATAATTTTCCAGGAACTGTTTAAAGCTCCCTTTGTAAATATGCTAGGGTACCATATTAAAATGGGAAAATAGATGTTTAGTTGTAATACTACCCCCATCTTTTGGTCATGGAAGAAGCAACTGTTACCACATTGCCAAAGCAGGGTCAATTTTTGAGAGACAGGAGTACAGTCCATGAAGAGCATTAAGTAGAAAATGACAATGCCTCAGGAAAATAACAACCAAAAACGTGACAGCTTAAAAAAGCCACTTTTCTGTTGATTTATGTATTAGCTATCTATGGCTATATAATAAATTATGCAATCTTATCAGCTCAAAACAACAAATGCTTTTTATCTCATGGCTTCTGTGTGTCAGGAATCCAGGCATGGATTGGGCAGGTAACTCTGGCTCAGGGTCTCACAAAATTACATGACCAGAGCTGCAGTCATCTCTAGACTCACCTGAGCCTGGAGAGTCTACTTCCAAGCTCACTTATGTAGTTGGTGGCAGGATCCAGTTCCCCATGGGCCATTAGACTGATGGCCTCACTTCCTCACTGGCTGTTGGCCAGGGGCCTCCTCAGTTCCTTGTCAGATGGACCCTTTTGTACAGTGGCTCACAACATGGTGGCTGGCTTCCATCAGAGTAAGCAAGCCAAAGAGCAGTAGAGGGCAAGACAGAAATCAGCGTCATATTGTAACCTAATCCCAGAAGTGACATTCCATTACTTTCATTGTATTCTTATTTATTAGAAGTGAGCCAGTAGATCCAGCCCACCCTCAAGGAGAGGGACTTACACAAGCCCATAACTACCAAGAGGTAGTAAACCACAATTTAATTTTTTCTGATTACAGAAGTGATATACATAAAAATTCAAGTATTGGGGGCTTCCCTGGTGGCGCAGTGGTTGCGCATCCACCTGCCGATGCAGGGGAACCGGGTTCGCGCCCCGGTGTGGGAGGATCCCACGTGCCGCGGAGCGGCTGGGCCCGTGAGCCATGGCCGCTGGGCCTGCGCGTCCGGAGCCTGTGCTCCGCAACGGGAGAGGCCACGACAGAGGAAGGCCCGCATACCACAAAAAAAAAAAAAAAAAAGTAAACTCCCGGTAAGTGTCTGTTCAAGTATTGTAAAACGCCATTCATTGATAAAATATATATTGAGTTCCTACTATGTCCTAGGACTAAGGGATGCAATAATGTTCAAAACAAGCAAGTTTCCCTGCCTTCCTATAGCTTACATTCTGGAAGGACTAAAGCATTGACAAGCTTACTGAAGTGCTTGCTACACAAGAAGGCTCTTGAAAGATGTTAGTTATTTTTATTTTTGCAGGGTAGACATCCTGTCACAGAAATACAGCCAAACTACTCAGTCTGTGGCATCTCTAATCCTATTGTAGACATATATGATTTACTTAACCAGAGCAGAAATGGCCTTTCTTTCACTTATGCTTGAAAGAGGCAATTCATAATGGTTTGCAACACTACACACCTGTAATGGACTTTCTCACATTTGTGTTTTTCAAGTGGCCTTTGCCAGAAAAAAATAAAAACACTAGAGTCCCAAGGAAGTAGCTGTCCTAGTAGTTTTCCTGGCATGCCCTGCTGACCACCATATCCTTTTGTATTACACGTGCCAAGTTGACCTAACATCTTCCAGTTCTGAATTATTTTAATTGCTTTCTTTTCTAGATGCATCTTTTCAGTCTCTCAAGTGCTCTTTCAAACATGGCTTCTTGAACCACAAACAAGATTTCAAATGTGTGCCTGGTTATGCCAGTATTCTGTTGTTTTCGCTAATTAATATTCCAAATCTCAAAAACTGTCTCAAGATTTTAATTGACTTTTGTCACCCCCATCTCATTCAAGTCCTGTGCTGGCTCTCCTTGTACATTATTATTAAACCATGCATACTGTGCTTCCCCCCCACCCCCACCTGATATTTAGTTCTTTCTTGAACTTTGTTTTGAATGACAGTTGAAGGATAATTTATTGTACTGGGCTTCTAACACTAGTATAGTCAGCTAGAGTTTGCTATTCTAATTAGGAAAAAACAGTCAGTCAAGGCAGTTGCTCATTTGTGAGAACAGACACACCTTATTTGTCCTGTACATAAATTCCTTTGCATAGTATAGAACTAACCCCTCCCTCCCCACACACCACTGAGAGAACTATAATAACAAATATGAGTTATAAAATATTTTTATACATATGTTGATTTAGTCTCCCAGGTTTAGAAATATATTTCCAAAATATAGGAAAAGGATAAGAATTTAGATGAATACAGTAGTTGTTCATTAAAATGAGTTCTTTGAAAGCATTCTTTAAAATACTTCACTTAAGTTCTGTCATTCATCATTCTTCATTGCTAACTTCACAGATTCTGCCAAATTAAACTTTCTACCAGACCCTTTCCAAGACATTTCATGTGGATTGCCACCAGAGTAACCCCATTGATGCAGTGGTAGTTGTCAGTCTAAAGTCTGTTGGTCTTCTCTGTGTTTTGATCTACTCATAGGACTTCTAGGCATGGAACATCTATTTGTTGACTTTTCCCTGTTCAAACAGATCATTTTCTAATATTATTTTTAAGTTCATGTATCCATCTGAAAGGGGAACATAGCCAACTTCTACTCATATCACCTAAGTGCATTGAAACTATTTACCATGCAGGCAGTTACTTTTACTAATGAATGAAAAGAAAACACAATAACAAGAAATCTAGCCCAGTAAAGAAGAATTACTGAGTTAGGTACACCAATACCTTCGGGATTATTTTTCCCCAATTATCAGAACACCAGAGTCTAAAGATAGCACAGTCACAAGAATAAATATTTGCGTTTATTATCTTTCAAGCTAGGAGGTTATAGCCAGAGGAAAGTGGATGGATTTTAAGGAAATTACCTGGATGGTTTAGGGTATGTTAGGGTCATCTTCCTCCTATTCCAGGTACACATTGGGCCACCCAATAATGATACTTTAATGTGGCTTCTGACATATTTATTATGTTCTTGCCGTTATCCCATAATTCTCGTAAGGATTCTTGACTCCAAATCCAAGGCAGCTCTAAAATAACTATTCATCTGTATGCCAGTCATCTATTTTCCTTTATACCTGCTCCCTGCCTCTCCCTTCTCTACTCGGTGTTCAGACTGCTGACCCTGATACATGACATTTCCCTTGACCTGTGGCTTGCAGCTCTTTTGGCTACTGGGAGGCACAAGAAAGGGACTGAGGAAGAGATGAGGGGAGAAGCCAATGTATTTTTTCCCCTCTCCCTTTACTTGTGGTGGGGCATGGGAGTCCATCATTGGCTTCAGCTCCTTCCTGGTTCAGGCTGTCTGTGGGGTAGCCCCTCCCTCTTTGGTCCAGTCTCCCATTGGGCAGCTCCAGCTTTTAGGCTCTGGTAGCACCACCTACTCACTGTGTACCAACTGTTCTAGGGGAGAAGCCACTTTCTGCTATTGCAAACCTTTGGGTGTTCTCACTGCTCCCTGTTTAGCTTTTCAGTTCATCAAACCTTTTGAAACTAGTGCCCTGTATTAAATTTCCTTTTTCAAACTACCTGACCTGAAGATTTCTGCTTCAGTGAAGATGGCATAGACATACTTTGTCCTATTTCCTTCTGCTAAGTATAACTAAAAACCCTAGAAGTAATATAACATTTATATAAATACAAGTTACATATATTATAAATATAAATTCCATATATTTATATAATTATTATTATAGTATATTATATTATAAATATAAATCACATATAAGAAGACTGTGAAAGGTGGAGAGAAGGCAGATTGGCTAGAGACTTCTGGACCCAAATAATAACATGGCAGTGAGTCCCTTGGGGTTTGTTTGTAAGTTTTTTGCTTTGTCTCCTACATCCCAGACTGGCTACTGAAGAAACTGGCAATCTGAAATGACCAATGGGTGTAGGTAAAATGAGCCCCAACAAAACCCTGCTTTCCTTAACCAAACGTCTGGAAAAGGGCAGCCTAGCAAGACAAAAACCTTTTAGAGGGAGGACCTTCAAGATAGCGGAAGAGTGGGACGTGGAGATCCGCTACCTCCCCACAAATACATCAAAAATACATCTACATGTGGAACAACTCCTACAGAACACTGACTGAACGCTGGCAGAAGACCTCAGACTTCCCCAAAGCCTTGTGGCTGACAGGCTCTTGGTTCTCCGGCTGGGTATCAGGCCTGAGACTCTGAGGTGGGAGAGCCGAGGTCAGGACATTGGACCACAAGAGACCTCCCAGCCCCATGTAATATCAGTCGGTGAGAGCTCTACCAGAGATGTCCGTCTCAATGCTAAGACCCAGCTCCACTCAACGACCAGCAAGCTCCAGTGCTGGACACCCCATACCAAACAACTAGCAAGACAGGAACACAACCCCACCCATTAACAGAGAGGCTGCCTAAAAATCAGACTAAGTTCACAGACACCCCAAAACACACCACTGGATGCGGTCCTGCCCACCAGAAATACAAGATCCAGCCTCATCCACCAGAACACAGACACCAGTCCCCTCCACCAGGAAGCCTACAAAATCCACTGAACCAACCTTACCCAATGGGGGCAGAAACCAAAAAACAACAGGAACTACGAACCTGCAGCCTGTGTAAAGGAGACCCCAAACACAGTAAGTTAAGCAAAATGAGAAACAGAGAAATACGCAGCAGATGAAGGAGCAAAGTAAAAACCCACCAGACGAAACAAATGAAGAGGAATAGGCAGTCTACCAGAAAAAGAATTCAGAGTAATGATAGTAAAGATGATGCAAAATCTGGGAAGTAGAATAGAGAAAATACAAGAAACGTTTAACAAGGACCTAGAAGAACTAAAGAGCAAACAAACAATGATGAACAACACAATAAATGAAATTAAAAATTCTCTGGAAGGAA
>NC_041231.1:32761970-32776038 GCF_002837175.3 Physeter macrocephalus
AGTAAAGGTGATCCAAAATCTTGGAAATAGAATAGAGAAAATACAAGAAACGTTTAACAAGGACCTAGAAGAACTAAAGAGCAAACAAACAACGATGCGCAACACAATAAATGAAATTAAAAATTCTCTGGAAGGAATCAGTAGCAGAATAACTGAGGCAGAAGAACGGATAAGTGACGTTAAAGATAAAATAGTGGAAGTAACTACCTCAGAGGAGAAAAAAGAAAAAATGAAAAGAATTGAGGACAGTCTCAGAGACCTCTGGGAAAACATTAAATGCACCAACATTCGAATTATAGGGGTCCCAGAAGAAGAGAAAAAGAAAGGGACTGAGAAAATATTTGAAGAGATTATAGTTGAAAACTTCCCTAATATGGGAAAGGAAAGAGTCAATTGAGTCCAGGAAGCTCAGAGAGTCCCATATAGGATAAATCCAAGGAGAAACATGCCAAGACACATGTTAATCAAGCTATCAAAAATTAAATGCAAAGAACAAATATTAAAAGCAGAAAGGGAAAAGCAACAAGGGAATCCCCATAAGGTTAACAGCTGACTTTCAGCAGAAACTCAGCAAGCCAGAAGGGAGTGGCAGGACATATTTAAAGTGATGAAAGGGAAAAACCTACAACCAAGATTACTCTACCCAGCAAGGATCTCATTCGGATTTGACGGAGAAATTAAAAACTTTACAGACAAGTAAAAGCTAAGAGAATTCAGCACCACCAAACCAGCTTTACAACAAATGCTAAAGGAACTTCTCTAAGTGGGAAACACAAGAGAAGAAAAGACCTACAATAACAAGCCCAAAACAATTAAGAAAATGGTAACAGGAACATACATCTCGATAATGACCTTAAATGTAAATGGATTAAATGCTCCAACCAAAAAACATAGACTGGCTGAATGGATACAAAAATAAGACCCGTAGAGCTTCCCTGGTGGCACAGTGGTTGCGCATCCACCTGCCGATGCAGGGGAACCGGGTTCGCGCCCCGGTCTGGGAGGATCCCACATGCCGCGGAGAGGCTGGGCCCGTGACCCATGGCCGCTGAGCCTGCGCGTCTGGAGCCTGTGCTCCGCAACAGGAGAGGCCACAACGGAGGGAGATAACAGTGGTGAATATTTATGCACTGAACATAGGAGCACCTCAATACAGAAGGCAAATGCTAACAGCCATAAAAGGGGAAATCGACAGTAACACAATCATAGTAGGGGACTTTAACACCCCACTTTCACCAATGGACAGATCATCCAAAATGAAAATAAATGAGGAAACACAATCTTTAAATTCTACATTAAACAAGATGGATTTAGTTGATATTTATAGGACATTCCATCCAAAAACAACAGAATACAGTTTCTTCTCAGGTGCTCATGGAACATTCTCCACGATAGATCATATCTTGGGTCACAAATCAATTTAAAAAAATTGAAATCATATCAAGTATCTTTTCCGACCACAACGCTATGTGACTAGATTTCAATTACAGGAAGAAAACTGCAAAAAATACAAACACATGGAGGCTAAACAATATGCTACTAAATAACCAAGAGATCACTGAAGAAATCAAAGAGGAAATCAAAAAATACTTAGAGACAAATGACAATGAAAACACAATGATCCAAAACCTATGGGATGCAGCAAAAGCAGTTCTAAGAGGGAAGTTTATAGCAATATAAGCCTACCTCAATAAATAAGAAAAATCTCAAATAAACAACGTAACCTTACACTAAAGCAATTACAGAAAGAAGAACAAAAAAACCTAACGTTAGTAGAAGGAAAGAAATCATAAAGATCAGATCAGAAAAAAATGAAAAAGAAATGAAGGAAATGATAGCAAAGATCAATGAAGCTAAAAGCTGGTTCTTCGAGAAGGTAAACAAAATTGATAAACCATTAGTCAGACTCATCAAGAAAAAAAGGGAGAAGACTCAAATCAACAGAACTAGAAATGAAAATGGAGAAGTAACAATTGACACTCCAGAAATACAAAGGATCATGAGAGATTACTACACACAGCTATGTGTCAATAAAATGGACAACCTGGAAGAAATGGACAAATTCTTAGAAAAGCACAACCTTCTGAGACTGAACCAGGAAGAAATAGAAAATATAAATAGACCAATCACAAGCACTGAAATAGAGACTGTGTTTAAAAATCTTCCAACAAACAAAAGCCCAGGACCAGATGGCTTCACAAGCGAATTCTATCAGACATTTAGAGAAGAGCTAACACCTATCCTTCTCAAACTCTTCCAAAATATAGCAGAGGGAGAAACACTCCCACACTCATTCTATGAGGCCACCATCACCCTGATACCAAAACCAGGCAAAGATGCTACAAAAAAAGAAAACTACAGTCCAATAACACTGATGAACATAGGTGCAAAAATCCTCAACTAAATAGTAACAAACAGAATCCAGCAGCACATTAAAGGGATCATACACCATGATCAAGTGGGGTTTATCCCGGGAATGCAAGGACTCTTCAAAATATGCAAATCAATCAATGTGATAAAGCATATTAAGAAATTGAAGGATAAAAACCATATGGTAATCTCAATAGATCCAGTAAAAGCTTTCGACAAAATTCAAAACCCATTTAAGACAAAAACTCTCCAGAAAGTAGGCATAGAGGGAACTTACCTCAACATAATAAAGGCCATATATGACAAACATACAGCCAACATTGTTCTCAATGGGGAAAAACTGAAACCATTTCCTCTAAGATCAAGAACAAGACAAGGCTGTCCACTCTCCCCACTATTATTCAACACAGTTTTGGAAGTTTTAGCCACATCAATCAGAGAAGAAAAAGAAATAAAAAGAATCCAAATCGGAGAAGAAGAAGTAAAGCTGTCACTGTTTGCAGATGACATGAGATACTATACATAGAGAATCCTAAAGATGCTGCTAGAAAACTACTAGAGCTAATCAATGAATTTGGTAAAGTAGCAGGACACAAATATGCAAAGCAATCTACAGATTGAATGTAATCCCTATCAAACTACCAATGACATTTTTCACAGAACTAGAACAAAAAAATTCACAATTTGTATGGAAACACAAAAAACCCCGAAGAGCCAAAGCCATCTTGAGAAAGAAAAACAGAGCTGGAGGAATCAGACGCCCCAACTTCAGACTATACTACAAAGCTACAGTAATCAAGACAGTATGGTACTGGCACAAAAACAGAAATATTGATCAATGGAACAGGATAGAAAGCCCAGAGTTAAACCCACACACATATGGTCACTTTATCTTTGATAATGGAGGCAAGAATATACAATGGAGAAAAGACAGCCTCTTCAATAAGTGGTGCTGCGAAAACTGGACAGCTACATGGAAAAGAATGAAATTAGAACACTCCCGAACACCATACACAAAAATAAACTCAAAATGGGTTAAAGACCTAAATGTAAGGCCAGACTCTATCAAACTCTTAGAGGAAAACATAGGCAGAACACTCTATGACGTGAATCACAGCAAGATCCTATGCAGCTCAATAACAAAAAAACAAACAACCCAATCCAGAAAGGGGCAGAAGACCTAAATAGACATTTCTCCAAAGAAGATATACAGATTGCCAACAAACACATGAATGTATGCTCAACATCACTAATCATTATAGAAATGCAAATCAAAACTACAAAGAGGTATCATCTCACACAGGTCAGAATGGCCATCATCAAAAAATCTGCTAACAATAAATGCTGGAGAAAAGGGTGTGGAGAAAAGGGAACCCTCTTGCACTGTTGGTAGGAATGTCAATTTATACAGCCACTAAGGAGAACAGTATGGAGGTTCCTTAAAAACTAAAAATAGAACTACCAAATGACCCAGCAATCCCACTACTGGGCATATACCCTGAGAAAACCATAATTCAAAAAGATTCATGTACCACAATGTTCACTGCAGCTCTATTTACAATAGCCAGGACATGGAAGCAACCTAAGTGTCCATCGACAGATGAATGGATAAAGAAGACGCGGCACATATATACAATGGACTATTACTCAGCCATAAAAAGAAATGAAAATGAGTTATTTGTAGTGAGGTGGATGGACCTAGAGACTGTCATACAGAGTGAAGTAAGTCAGAAAGAGAAGAACAAATACCGTATGCTAACACATACATATGGAATCTAAAAAAAAAATGGTTCTGAAGAATCTAGGGACATGACAGGAATAAAGATGCAGATGTAGAGAATGGCCTTGAGGATATGGGGAGGGGGAAGGGTAAGCTGAGACACAGTGAGAGAGTGGCATGGACATATATACACTACCAAATGTAAAACAGATAGCTAGTGGGAAGCAGCTGCATAGCACAGGGAGATCAGCTCGGTTCCTTTGTGACCACCAAGAGGGGTGGGATAGGGAGGGTGGGAGGAAGATGCAAGAGGGAGGGCATACTGAGTTATATGTATACGTATAGCTGCTTCACTTTGTTATACAGCAGCAATTAACACAACAATATAAAGCAATTATACTCCAGTAAAGATGTTTTTAAAAAGAAAACTTTTAGAAATCAACTGCTGTACAGAAAAAATGATTGCCTCACCCTATTCCCACCTGCAAAAATGGACCAGGGGGCTGAGCCCCATCCTCACCAAGTGATAAATGAGGTGCCAAAACAACAGAGCTGCAAAATATGTGAAACAAAGATGATAGAGCTAAAACATGAAATGCACAAATCCATGATTATAATTGAAAGTTGATAGATCAACTAACAGAAAATCAGCAGGGATTCAGAAGAACTCATCAACGCCATAGGCCAATAATGTAACTGACATTTGTAGTACACTCCCCCCAACAAGACCAAAATACACATCCTTTTGAGTGCTCATGGTACATATACCAATGTAACTATGTATTGGGCCATAAAACGAACTTTAACAAATTCAAAAGAACTGAAACCATACAGAATGTGTTTGACCAAACATGGAATAGAAAACCAGTATCAGAAAGACAACAGAAAAATCTCCCAACAATTTTAAACTGCACACTTTTAAATAATCCGTGGTTCACAAAGGATGTCTCAAGGGAAATAAAACAAAACTAAACATTGAACTGAAAAAAATATTTCATATCAAATTTATGGGACATAGCAAAAGCAGTGCTGAGAGGAAAATTTATAGCATTAATGCTTATATTAGAAAAGAGGAAAGGTCTCAAATCAGTAATCTGTCACTTCAAGAGCCTAGGTTGAAGGGCTGCTCTGGTGGCGCAGTGGTTAAGAATCCGCCTGCTGGTGCAGGGGACAGGGGTTTGACCCCTGGTCCGGGAAGATGCCACATGCTGCGGAGCAGCTAAGCCCGTGCACCACAACTACTGAACCTGCGCTCTAGAGCCCACAAGTCGCAACTACCGAGCCCACGTGCCACAACTACTGAAGCCCACGTGCCTAGAGCCCATGCTCCGCAACAAGAGAAGCCACTGCAATGAGAAGACTGCGCACCGCAACAAAGAGTAGCCCCCGCTCACTGCACCTAGAGAAAGCCTGTGCACAGCAACCAAGACCCAATGCGGCTAAAAATAAAAAATAAATAAAAATTTTAAAAATGTATTTTTTTAAAAAAAAGAGCTTAGGTTGAAAAGCACTCAATGAAAGGACTGTTGTTAAAGCTCAGGGCTGGGTTAAAGGAAACTAACAAGGGATGGTGAAGCACCCCAAGTTTAGCAGTGGTAGAAAGCACTACTACCTTTTAGGCCTGAAGGCACAAGAAGAGAAAGTTTTTGCTGAAATCTGGTGAGAACTGCAGCTCTAGGATAAAGTGGCCTGGAAGGTGCTTGGCATTTATTAGAGAAACACAGCTACTGCCAACTTGTGGGAATAAATACCCTGACTTCTCTCTCTTTCTATCCTCTGATCGCCTATGGTGCTGCCCATTGACTGAACCCAAAAGGAAGCCAGAGGGCAAGAAAGGTCTCCCATAGCACAGAATAGGGTGGAAAATGATGGAAGGTGTGTCTGTAGGGATGAATGGAAAATATTCAGCACAGTTTCTTTCAAGATTATCCAATAACTTCAACTATAAGCCAAGTATTTTCTAGAACAATTTGTAGACTGCTTTAATAAGAGAGCTATTTGTAATCAGCAAACATGTAGGGATTTGAATAGAGGTGTTAGGTTTTAAAGAGCTTCAGCTACTTGAAAATTTAAAGAGCTTCAGCTACTTGAAAATAATTGTCTTATTTATTTTAATACTACCCTTTTCCCCATCCTATATAAATCAACAGTTTTTGAAGAAAATATTGCTAAGGAATGATAGACATTAGCTTGGACCTGGAAACATCATAAGCAGACTAGTGTTTGACTCTTGGCTCTGCCCTTTTCTCGCTGGGTGACCTTGGGCAAGTTACTTAACCTTTCTGAGCTTCTGTTTACTCATCTACAAAATAGGTGTGATAATGTCTACTTCTGAGAATGGTTGTATAGCTGAGAGAATTAAGTGAAAGATGCATGTGAAGGTACCTGGTAGGAACTTAATACATTCTGATTGAATTTGAATCAAAAATTCTAAATTAGTGGCTTCAAAATTCATGAGGTAAGGCCACATGTTAGAATTAAGAAGGAATTTTTAAGAAGAGAAGAAAATCTGTGTTTAGACTGTTAATGTCATCTATCAGTCAATCAACAATTATGATAATATGATCAGCATGATCAGTTCTCTATTGATGGATTTTCACCACATTTTGATTACAAATGTGAAATCTTACCAGGATTCAGCTCATATTAGGAATTCAATGAATTTCTTAATTATCTGATAATCTTCCCCCAAAAAAGCAAGTCCTTTGGCATAGGATGCTAGTTACATTGAGTCTGTAGTTCACCCATTTAGTCAAAGATAAGCACTATTGGTGAGTATCAGCTGTATAGTAGCCTGAGGTGCATCTTTTTGCATCCCCTCTCAAACAGGTTACCATGGTAATGTTGACAGTCACAAATTCTTAATAGAGACTACTAAGGGTGTGAGGAAAAAATAAATATTGCAGGTAGAGTTTTGATTGCAGAAGTATTTTAATTTCTGCAGTACTAGCCAGGTTTCCTTTTCAGTTGCAAGCTCAGATGTGGTTATTATAAACATTTACCAATTTTAGCAATCTTTGTTTCTATTAATTATCCTTTTATTGGCATACTTGTCAAGAACAAGGCAGCTGTACAATTCTAATAGGCAGGTGTATTTTATACATGAGAATTACCCTGCTGGGTCAGAGCCATACTCTTTGTAACTTGCCTATGACAGAGGGCTCTAGAATTATATAAATTGTTTTCCCTTCCAAAACAATTTTAAGACACCCAAGGCTCTGCTACTAGTAGATTTTTTTTTAAAGAAAGGAATAAGATATAAGGGATCATCTGTGTTTGGATAGTCAAAATTTTTAGCAGCAGAACACTGCTCCCCTGTGTGTGCGTGCCTGCACACACACACACAAAATCTTGCAAAATCCATTATATAATCATAAGCACCATGAGAGCAGGGGTATCGTTAGTTTCATTTGCGCTCCATCCCTAGTGCCTGGAATAGTGGCTAGCAAGTAGTAGGTGCAGTATAGTTTAGAGCAGCGTTCAGCAAACTTTTCCTATAAAGGACCAGGTAGTAAATATTTTAGGGTTTTTGGGTCACACGATCTCTGCCTTGACTACCCAACTCTGCTCTTGTAGCAAAAGCATGCTTGGACAACATGTAAACCAATGAGCATGGCTGTTCCAATAAACCTTTACAAAAAACAGGTAAAGGACCAGATTTGGTCCATGGGCTGTAGTTTGCCAACCATATCTTCCAACCTCTAGTTTAGGGCATGGACTCTACAGCTGGACTACCTGGGTGTTTATCCTGAAACTACCACTTATAAGCTGTGTAACCTTGTTATTTAGTTATTAACATGAGGAGTTAAGTTCTCTATAGTTGATTCTTCACCTGTGAAAAGGAGTGTAATAATAGAATCTTTCTGCTGTTTTCCGGCTATATGAGTGAATATGTGTGCAGCTTTAGGACAAGGACCTGCCTTGTGTGTTGGTACTGTTTACTGAATCAATATTAAATAGATAAATCACTCTTTAAGAGCACAAAACACAAGTACACCTTTAAATATATAGCATTTTACTTTCTTTAAAAGTAGTCAGTGACAAGCTGGGGATCACCAAATGTGAAATGGTGGACTTTGGATAATAGCTACAGTTTTCTATTGGCCCCAGCATCCTATTTATTTTGTTCTGGTTGCACAGTATTAGGAAGCACCTACTAATGTGTTAAACAGTAATGGTGTTGTTAATCATCTCATCATGTAATCTTAGGAGACTCTTCAAATAAGCAGAGATGGCAAAGGAATTTTAAATCTCAGGTTTATATACAAACATTAATTAATCCAGCTTCACAAATTAATAATTTGGATATAAATTTGGAAAATATTTGTGTGTGCACATTGTTTTTTTTTTACATTTTATTTAAAAATTTATATTTATACTCACATATGAAATGTGAATCAGTTATACTTGGATTCTCCAGATGCCTCATTAGTGTACACGTGTGTACTCACACATGCATGCACTTAAAATGTGAATCAGTTATGTGTAGATTCTCTGGAGCCCTTCATGAAATCCTCCCATTCTATCTAACTGGTTCTGCTGGAAGCAGTGATGTGTGGTGGTGGGTTATAGTTGTGATTTACTCCTGTGTTTCTTGCCCTCCTCTAATCTGTTCTCTACACAATAGCCTGAGTGATCTTAAAATATGCATGAGCTCCTCTCATGCCCTCGATCAATATGCTTCCTTGGCCTCTCAGTGCAGGAGCATCAAATCCAAGCTCCTAACCTTGTCCTAAAAGGCCCCAATGTGATCTGGTTTCTGCCTTATCCTTAACCTCACCTTGCACCTCTCCTCTCATTGTCTGTGCTTCAGCTCCCATCACACAGGTGAAGTACCTGAGGGCTCCTCCTGGTCCTTCACATGTCCCACTCCTGCCTCCTTTGATCCTTTGCCCTTGTTTGCACTCCCTTGGCCTGAGCCTCTCTCTGGGTCCTGCCAGTCGGCCTCCTCCTCAGCCTCAGGTCTCATTAAGTGTAACCTGTTCAGAGGTGGCCACCCTATATAAAGTAGCGTCCTGCCCATCCACATTTACTTTATCTCACCACCCTATCTACTTTCTTCATAGCAGTCATTATCATCTGTAGTTATCTTGCTGTTGCCTTAATTGTCATCTTTCTCCCTCTGTGGAATGGCAGTTCCATGAGAGCAGGGACTTGAACATTGTCACCCCCTCTGCCTAACACAGTGCCTGGGATGTACTATGTAGGTATTTGTAGGATAGATGCCTCCAGGCAGGGCCTGCTACAGTATTTGCAGGGCCTGGTGCAAAATAAAAATGCAGGTCTCCTTGTTCAGAGGTTATTAGGAATTTCAAGATGGCGACAGCAGAGCCTTGAACCAAGTGCTGGTCCCTTCTAAAGATGCACGTCCAAGAAGCTGACCCTGCCTCCAGGCAAGTTACAATCTCTCTGGACTCAAGTTCCTCTTCTGTAAATGGTAGAGACAGTAGTGCCCCTTCTTTTTAAGTTAATTTTATTTATTTTTGGCTGTATTGGGTCTTCGTTGCTGCGTGCAGGCTTCCTCTAGTTGTGGTGAGCGGGGTCTACTCTTCTTTGCAGTGTGCGGGCTTCTCATTACAGTGGCTTCTCTTGTTGCAGAGCACAGGCTCTAGGTGCGCGGGCTTCAGTAGTCGTGGTGTGCAAACTTCAGTAGTTGTGGCGCGCGGGCTTAGTTGATCCCTGGCATGTGGGATCTTCCCGGACCAGGACTCGAACACCGTGTCCCCTGCATCGGCAGGTGGATTCTTAACCACTGCGCCACCAGGGAAGCCCCAGTAGTACCCCTTCTTAGGGTGCTTGTGAGCATTAAGTGAGATCACATGCGCACTTAGCCGAGGTGCCCTGCCCACAATCATCTCCTGTACGCATTAGTATTATAATTATCAGCCTCGTACATGTGATGCACAGCCCCCAAAGTTCTAATTTTCTGGCATTCCTCCTTTCTGAATAACTTCCCTAGCAACTCTTCCAAGTGACTAACCCAAGTCTATCAAATGGGATGGGGATGTGGGTGTCGCTTGCAAATTATTTTGACACGTTCAAGGTATGGACCGACAGCATATTTGCCTTGCTGAAAAGAATGTGTCAAACGGAGTTAGGCTGTTTTGAAAACTCGTTTGACAACAGGTAAATCATGTCACTCTCTGAGCCCACGAGTGACACCGGAATGATAAACAATATCTGCCACCCACCTTTCTGACAAGAGTGAGGCGAGAGCATGAATTGGATTAAGGAGAAACCAGTCAAACGCTTTGATTTTCTTAGAGAGGGGATGTGCAGGCACTGCTTGCTGGAGCTTGTGCATATTGTCAGACACTCTGTTTACTTAGTCTGTGTGCCTCTGGTTACCGTGTGCATTGTGTCACCAATCAATTGCACCTTGAATGGGAACTGTTCACAGACTCTCACATTTTGATTTATTTTTGTGGTACAGCCAGCAATTCAAGTTACTTTAGAAATGCAGAGAGGAAAAGCAGCATGTCTTTTACATTTATATTGTGGTCTCTCTGGTCCTTTGGAACTGTGTGGGCTGTGAGATGCAGGCTGACTCCCTGGGAGGGAGCCTTAGTTCATTTGCTGCGGGGAGCACCCTGCGTGGGGAAGATCTGGACACTCTGATTTTATCAGTGGTTTCTCTCTGCCAGTGGAGGCTAAAATGAAGTGGAAAAATAACATATGTGAAGCATGTATTATGTATACAGCACTCTGCCTGATTTTCACTTACTCTGAGAGATTACACGGTATACTGATTAAAAGTATATGCTCTGCTTTGGCAGGTATACCTCAGTAAAGCTGGAAAAAAGAAAAAAGAAAAAAAAAGAATATATGCTCTGGACCAGACAAGTAACTTAACCTTTCCAGACTCAGTTTCCTCATCTGTAAAATGGAATGGGTTAGATGTTTTCTCTCTGTCCCTCCAAATCTACCCTCCACCCTTTCTACCCTGATTTCTGCTCCAAGAGACTATCTGTAAGGATGTCATCAGCAGGCTGTGGCACCCTATGCTTCCAGTTCATGCTGGCTGACACGGAGCCCCTGCCATAGCTGGGAAGAAGAAGAATGAGGGTAGGGTATTTATTTCCTAGGTTCTCTTGCTGTGAAGTTGCCTTGGGTTAACTGTGTTCTTAGCCAAATGCCATGGCTTCTATCAAGTTTCTGAGACCATCTCTTTACAACTCGCTCTTTTTCAGCTTCCGGTAACTCTTCCCTCCCCTTGTCCCTGTAGGCCTAGGGGTGGTGACAGCTCTGCTGCTCCTAGTCTTAGGTCCCTGCACACTCCCTGTAGTTTCTTACACCTAATCTACACCTTTGTAAATAGTCTCTGTGCAAATAAACGCTCCTCAAAGTGCTTTAACTTGAGCGTGCTATTTGCTTTGTTAGGATTCTGATTGATACATGGAAATAATCAGAATAGCTACCTACCGTGGTTGGAATTTACATATATGTGGAGCTCCTAAGATAGTATCTAGCACATATCTGAGACTTGTGACCTAATGTCTCAAGGTGTGGTGAACATCTGGGGGTTCCTTCACCAGCATCTGTTCACCTTTCCCCGTCTCACCCATTCCAGGTTTCAACTGGGAACTTTTAGGAGTCTGAGAAAGCTGATTCCATCTCTGGAATCAGCCTATAAATTAAGCTAAGCCAGTCAGCACATATCATACTTTCACTGGCCATGACTGGTGTAGGTGTAGGCAGGTGACTTAACCTAGTCCAGTGAGTGTGGCTCTCTTGACTTTTGTTGGAAATTCTGGAGCACAGATGCACTGGGGTGCCAAGTATTGGGTGTGGTTGCAGTTGGCCTAGGTGGGAGGAACATTTCATCACTGACCTTGTTTCAAAATGCCACTATACTGTAATGAGAATAACAGATCCACTTTTGTTGGTTTTACTGCTGTTTTAAAATTGTCTACTGCTAATGTGTCTCCTAATGTCTGCACCTGGTGGACCCCTGCCCCACTCTCTGCCCTTTGTGCACCACTGTACAGATGCTGTGTGCTCTGGGTGGTGATATGCACTCACGTAAGGCTGCTGTGGGAAACTAGTCTGAGAGTGAAGCTACAAAGAGCAGAGGAGAAACTAGAAAGCAGCAGAAACAAAATTGGAGCCCTGCTGAAACCACACTCAAAAAGTCTTCCCTGCCACTGGACTTTTTCAATTGTGTTAACCAATAAATTTCTTTTTTTTTTTTCCCACCACCCCACACCCCGCCACATTCCCCCCTTGGTGTCCATAGGTTTGTTCTCTACATCTGTGTCTCTATTTCTGCCCTGCAAACGGGTTCATCTGTACCATTTTTCTAGGTTCCACATATATGCGTTAACATACGATATTTGTTTTTCTCTTTCTGATTTACTTCACTCTGTATGACAGTCTCTAGATCCAGCCACTTCTCTACAAATGACCCAATTGCGTTCCTTTTAATGGCTGAGTAATACTCCATTGTATATATGTACCACAACTGCTTCATCCATTTGTCTGTTGATGGACACTTAGATTGCTTCCATGACCTGGCTACTGTAAACAGTGCTGCAATGAACACTGGGGTGCATGTGTCTTTTTGAATTATGGTTTTCTCAGGGTATATGCCCAGTAGTGGGATTGCTGGGTCATATGGTAATTCTATTTTTAGTTTTTTAAGGAACCCCTATACTGTTCTCCATAGTGGCTCTATCAATTTACATTCCCACCAACAGTGCAAGAGGGTTCCCTTTTCTCCACACCCTCTCCAGCATTTGTTGTTTGTACATTTTCTGATGATGCCCATTCTAACTGGTGTGAGGTGTTACCTTATTGTTGTTTTGATTTGAATTTCTCTAATAATTAGTGCTTCTTGGACATCTGTATGTCTTCTTTGGAGAAATGTCTATTTAGGTCTTCTGCCCGTTTTGGGATTGGGTTGTTTCTTTTTTTCATATTGAGCTGCATGAGCTGTTTATATATTTTGGAGGTTAATCTTTTGTCTGTTGATTCGTTTGCAAATATTTTCTCCCATTCTAAGGGGTGTCTTTTCGTCTTGTTTATGGTTTCCTTTGCTGTGTGAAAGCTTTTAAGTTTCATTAGGTCCCATTTGTTTATTTTTGTTTTTATTTCCATTACTCTAGGAGGTAGATCAAAAAAGATCTTGCTGTAATTTATGTCAAAGAGTGCTCTTCCTACATTTTCCTCTAAGAGTTTTATAGTGTCCAGTCTTAAATTTAGGCCACTAATCCATTTTGAGTTTATTTTTGCGTATGGTGCTAGGGAGCATTCTAATTTCATTCTTTTCCGTGTAGCTGTCCAGTTTTCCCAGCACCACTTATTGAAGAGACTGTCTTTTCTCCATTGTATATCCTTGCATCCTTTGTCATAGATTAGTTGACCATAGGTGCGTGGGTTTCTCTCTGGGCTTTCTATCCTGTTCCATTGATCTATATTTCTGTTTTTGTGCCAGTACCACATTGTCTTGATTACTGCAGCTTTCTAGTATAGTCTGAAGTCAGGGAGTCTGATTCCTCCAGCTCCGCTTTTTTCCCTCAAGACTGCTTTGGCTATGCAGGGTCTTTTGTGTCTCCATACAAATTTTCAGATATTTTTGTTCTAGTTCTGTAAAAAATGCCTTTGGTAATTTGATAGGGATTGCATTGAATCTGTAGATTGCTTTGGGTAGTATAGTCATTTTCACAACATTGATTCTTCCAATCCAAGAACATGGTATATCTCTCCATCTGTTGGTATCATCTTTAATTTCTTTCAACAGTGTCGTATAGTTTTCTGCATAAAGGTCTTTTGTCTCCCTAGGTAGGTTTATTTCTAGGTATTTTATTCTTTTTGTTGCAGTGGTAAATGGGAGTGATTCCTTAATTTCTCTTTCAGATTTTTCATCATTAGTGTATAGGAATGCAAGAGATTTCTGTGCATTGATTTTGTATCCTGCAACTTTACCACATTCATTGATTAGCTCTAGTAGTTTTCTGGTGGCATCTTTAGGATTCTCTA
>NC_041231.1:32776305-32776981 GCF_002837175.3 Physeter macrocephalus
GGTGTTGAATTTTGTCAAAAGCTTTTTCTGCATCTATTGAGATGATCATATGGTTTTTCTTCTTCAATTTGTTAATATGGTGTATCACATTGATTGATTTGCGTATATTGAAGAATCCTTGCATCCCTGGGATAAATCCCACTTGATCATGGTGCATCATCCTTTCAATGTATTGTTGCATTCTGTTTGCTAGTATTTTGTTGAGGATTTTTGCATCTATATTCATCAGTGATATTGGTCTGTAATTTTCTTTTTTTGTAGTATCTTTGTCTGGTTTTGGTATCTGGGTGATGGTGGCCTTGTAGAATAAGTTTGGGAATGTTTCTTCCTCTGCAATTTCTTGGTAGTAGTCTCTTAGGATGCTTTGTATTTCTGTGGTGTCTGTTGTAACTTCTCCTTTTTCATTGTTAATTTTAATGATTTGAGTCCTCTCTGTCTTTTTCTTGATGAGTCTGGCTAAAGGTTTATCAATTTTCTTTATCTTCTCAAAGAACCAGCTTTTAGTTTTATTGATCTTTGCTATTGTTTACTTGGTTTCTATTTCATGTATTTCTGCTCTGACCTTTATGATTTCTTTCCTTCTGCTAACTTTGGGTTTTGTTTGCTCTTCTTTCTCTAGTTCCTTTAGGTGTAAGGTTAGATTGTTTATTTGAGATTTTTCTTGTTTCTTGATGTA
>NC_041231.1:32777939-32781860 GCF_002837175.3 Physeter macrocephalus
TTTCTCGGATCCTTTCTCTCTTCTCCTTCTGGGACCCCTATAATGCGAATGTTGTTGCGTTTAATAATGTACCAATGGTCTCTTAGGTTGTCTTCATTTCTTTTCATTCTTTTTTTCTTCATTCTGTCCCGCAGCAGTGAATTCCACCATTCTGTCTTCCAGGTCACTTATCCGTTCTTCTGCCTCAGTTATTCTGCTATTGATTCCTTCTAGTGTAGTTTTCATTTCAGTTATTGTATTGTTCATCTCTGTTTGTTTGTTCTTTTATTCTTCTAGTTCTTTGTTAAACATTTCTTGCATCTTCTCAACCTTTGTCTCCATTCTTTTTCCGAGGTCCTGGATCATCTTCACTATCATTATTCTGAATTCTTTTTCTGGAAGGTTGCCTATCTCTACTTCATTTAGTTGTTTTTCTGGGGTTTTATCTTGTTCCTTCATCTGGTACATAGCCTTCTGCCTTTTCATCTTGTCTATCTTTCCGTGAATGTGGCTTTTGTTCCACAGGCTGCAGGAATGTAGTTCTTCTTGCTTCTGCTGTCTGCCCTCTGTTGGATGAGGCTGTCTAAGAGGCTTGTGCATGTTTCCTGATGGGAGGGACTGGTGGTGGGTAGAGCTGGCTGTTGCTCTGGTAGGCAGAGCTCAGTAAAACTTTAATCCATTTGTCTGCTGATGGGTGGGGCTGGGTTCCCTCCCTGTTGGTTGTTTGGCCTGAGGCGACCCAGCATTGGAGCTGTCCCCGGGCTCTTTGGTGGGGCTAATGGTGGACTCTGGGAGGCCTCACGCAAAGGAGTACTTCCCAGAACTTCTGCTGCCGGTGTCCTTGTCCTCATGGTGAGCCACAGCCACCCCCCGCCTCTGCAGGAGACCCTCCAACATTAGCAGATAGGTCTGGTTCAGTCTCCCCTGGGGTCACTGCTCCTTCCCCTGGGTTGCAATGCGCACACTACTTTGTGTGTGCCTTCCAAGAATGGAGTCTCTGTTTCCCCTAGTCCTGTTGAAGTCCTGCAATCAAATCCCGCTAGCCTTCAATGTCTGAATCTCTAGGAATTCCTCCTCCTGTTGCCAGACCCCCACGTTGGGAAGCCTGACGTGGGGTTCTGAACCTTCACTCCAGTGGGTGGACTTCTGTGGTATAAGTGTTCTCCAGTTTGTGAGTTACCCACCCAGCAGTTATGGGATTTGATTTTATCGTGAATGTGCCTCTCCTACTGTCTCATTGTGGCTTCTCTTTTGTCTTTGGATGTGGAGTATCTTTTTTGGTGAGTTCCAGTGTCTTCCTGTCGATGACTGTTCAGCAGTTAGCTGTGATTCTGGTGTTCTTGCAAGAGGGAGTGAGAGCATGTCCTTCTACTCTGCCATCTTGAACCAATAATTTTATTATTGTTGTGATTTTTTTAAACCAAAAGCATCCTTACAGATATGCCCTGATTACGTTTGGGTTTGAAACCAGGTCTTTCTGGCTCTGGAGCCTGACAATATTTTCATCTGGTCATTTTCCTCATCATTTGACTTTTATAGATCAAACCACACATCATTTTCCTTCAGATAAGGTTTTTCACAATTCACTTTCTTATGTGAGTTTCAGGGTGGAGGCCAAGCCGGTGCTGGGATCTCATTTGGTCCTGTTACTGACTTTGGACAAGTCCTTCTCCTTCACAGTCTCTGTTTTTCCATCTGTAAGGGGAGGAGGTTGAACAGGATGTGTCCTCTCCGGTTCTAACATTCTGTGAGCATCCACACGTGTGATGAAAACCAGTCTTTGAGTTGATATAGCCTGTTTGGTCAGAGGCTAATGCAGGTTTGTGATAATTAATAATATAAATGAAACAACCTTGCTCATTAGGATAGAATTATGGGCCATTTTTTCCACCTTACATTAATTTTCCCTAATTCAAGCCTCCTGAAATAGTTATGCTCCACATTTTGGCAATTTATTACATACTGTCTCGGGTGTTCCTGAATCACCTCACATGTGAAAGCCTCATCCCTCTGGCCAAATGTGAGGCAACTTGCAAGCAAGATCCACCCTAATGGCTTCAAGTGCTGCTACATCTGATCTCCATCCCAGACCTGTCACCTCCATGTCCCTTAGGCACCTGCAAAACAACTTGTCTACAGCTGAACCTTTTTTTTTTCCCTCCCGATCTGTCCTTCCTCTTGTGTTCCTCACCTCCATGAAAGCACTGCCATTTGCCTACTTGGCCAAACCAGAAAGCAGGGAATCTTTTCTCATGCCTACTCAGTGTTGTTGATTTGTTCTCCTTAATGTGTCTTTAAACCTTATATTAGTTTTCTAGAGGTGCCATAATGAATTACAACAAACTGGGTGGCTCAGCCAACAGGACTTTATTCTCTCACATTTCAGGAATTCAGAAGTCCAAAATCAAGGTGTCAGCAAGGTTGGCTCCTCTTGGAAGCTCTGAGGGAGAACTGTTCCATGCTTAAAGTTCTGGGGATCTTATGTACAACAGGGTGACTCTAGTATTGTATATTTGAAAGTTGCTAAGAGTGTAGATCTTAATTGTTCTCACCGAAAAGAAAAAAACAAAAAACCAAGGTGACTGTGTGAGGTGATGAATATGTTATTTAGCTTGATTGTAGTAAACATTTTACTATATATGTATATCAAAACATCACATTGGTACACCTTAAATATAAATTATTTCTACTTGTCAATTATACCTCAATAAAACTAGAAAAAAATGAAAAATTAAATAAATAGAAAAATAGAATCTTTTAGTTGTTTAAGACACTGTTTGGGTGGAGGTTATTCACAGTCAGATACAGTTCCTTACTGATTTTGATACAGCTGCCTACCTAATACACCTGCAACACCATCTCCTACTGTTCCCAACTTCGAATCCTAAATTCGGGCCATGCTCCTGTACCATAAAATGCACCGTGTTCTGTCATTCACCACTGGGCCTTTGTAGATGATGCTCCCTCAACCCTGCAATGCTATCCCTTTTCTTCTGGGTTTGGCCAACTTCTGCTTATCTTTCAGATTTAAGTGTCACTTTCTCGTGGGAGAGTTCTAACCCTTTTAGGCTAGGCTTTGTTATCACTCCATAGGTGTCTCCAACCTAGTTCTTTATTGTACCATGTTGTAATAATCTGTTTATTTGTCTCTAAGGAAGGGGATCAGGCGTTTTTTTTTATGCCCAGTGCCTTGCACACTGTTAGGCACACAGTAGATATTAAATAAACATGTGAGTGTAGAATGGAAGGCTCATGTGTGAAACACAGTAACAAACACATAGGAGGCAGTAAAGAAATCCTATTGTGGCCTGTGTACGTCCTTTGTAATGTGTATGATTATGAAGACCATATGTAATCAAAGCTTAATATGAGGCTTCAAAGCAGATTAGTCATTTGTTATTTAACATTTCAATTGACCATTATACAGTTTTTGACAGCTGGGTCCTTTTCTAATTCATATTTGCATTCCTAATGCAATGTCTGGTAGTTGAAAAGTAATAGTAATATTATTTCCTCTAGTTAAGTGGGTAAAGGTACAAATCAGTGCTGTGAGTTTTCAGAGGAAGGAGAGTATTGAGAAAAGAATCACAGGAGATATATGTGTGTTGTTGTATTATTTTTATTTTTGCAATGTTCTGTAAATTTTCAATTATTTCTAACCAAAATTTAAAGAATGATATGAAAAAAAATCACAGGAGAAGTGGTTTTGGAGCTGGATGAATATGAATGGTGGGGGCTGGGACTGTAGCAGCAGGATCAGCAGAGGCAAAGGTATGAAGATGGAAAGGCAAAAAGAGTGGTGTCTTTTTTTGACCCACCTTCTAGAGAAATGGAAATAAAAACAAAAATAAACAAATGGGACCTAATGAAACTTAAAAGCTTTTGCACAGCAAAGGAAACCATAAACAAGATGAAAAGACAACCCTCAGAATGGGAGAAAAT
>NC_041231.1:32782228-32916162 GCF_002837175.3 Physeter macrocephalus
GAATGGATAAAGAAGATGTGGCACATATATACAATGGAATATTACTCAGCCATAAAAAGAAACGAAACTGAGTTACTTGTAGTGAGGTGGATGGACCTGAAGTCTGTCATACAGAGTGAAGCAAGTCAGAAGGAGAAAAACAAATACCATATGCTAACACATATAGATGGAATCTAAGAAAAAAAAATTGTCATGAAGATCCTAGGGGTAGGACGGGAATAAAACACAGACCTTCTAGAGCATGGCCTTGAGGATATGGGGAGGGGAAAGGGTAAGCTGTGACGAAGTGAGAGAGTGGCATGGACATATATACACTACCAAATGTAGGGTGGAGAGCTAGTGGGAAGCAGCCGCCTGGCACAGGGAAATCAGCTCGGTGGTTTGTGACCACCTAGAGGGGTGGCATAGGGAAGGTGTGAGGGAGGGAGACTCAAGAGGGAAGAGATATGGGAACATATGTATATGTATAACTGATTCACTTCGTTGTAAAGCAGAAACTAAAACACCATTGTAAAGCAATTATACTCCAATAAAGATGTTAAAAAAAATGAGGGAAGGAAAAACTCTCAGCTGATTGAGAAACATTATTAATTATTTCTACACTATGTTATTCCTGGGCTGGGATTAACTTTATTCTACAGGTAGCCCAGTGAGGAAAATAATGCAGAACTGCAATAACTGTCAGAGAAGACACGCTAGGAGAAGGTGATCAATTTCCACCACATGCTGTATTTTTTTTGCATTATAGTGCCCTACAAGCTATTGTTGTTCTACTATGTTTTCCTCTTGGTCATGACCTTGCTTAGTATTCCTAAACCACTTTTCCTAGAATATAACTATTGTTTTATTATGATACATTCGGTAATATTAAATTCAACTTAAAAAAAAAAGAGTGGTGTCTATTCCTGTTCGATGGAATTAAAGGAAGGAGATAAAACTGAAAATGTGAGATGAGTCAGATCCTAGAAATCTTAGAATAACAAAACATCTGGTGCTTGCTGGTTACCTGTAGCAAAGGTTACTGCCTGCCTCCCCTTCCTTTTAGTAACAGAACCTTGCTGTTTAGCTGGGCACATTTCACTACCACCTCTGCAGATAGGCATGCCCACGTGAATAAGTTCTGGTCACTAAGAAATAAAGAGGAGAGTCATCTGGGATTCTAGGAGGTCTGTTTGAAAGTATGAGTGTACTCTTCCTCCCCTTTCCTCCCTCCTGTTGCTGGAATGATAACATACGTGCAGAAATCAAATAGCCATGTTGGACTGGGAGGATGGGGCTGCCCTCAAGGCATGTCCTCGAAGATGAATGGGAGGAGACTGGACCTGCATGGCATCACTGAGCTGCTAGACCAGCCTTCAAATGACCTCCTCCTACGTGAGAATTCTCCTACGTAACAGAGAAGGAAACTCATTTTCCTTTAAGTGTTACTTAAGAGGTTCCTGTTTTACATAGCTGAACCTAATCCTGCTTGATACGTCACCCAACTTCAGTGGTAAAGAGTATTGGGAAACCAGGATGAATTTTCCATAGAGTTAACTGTTATTCCTGGACACACTCCCCATGCCTTGCTGTCTTTCCTTTTCAAAGCTATGATGACATGTTCATCTTCTTGAGGGTCCTTTCTTCCTAGGACTGGCTGTGGAATGGAACCAACCATCCTCAGGCCACCTCACCCTTTTGTTGACCCTGAAAATAAGCACATTGTCCCTTTCTATTGTAAGGATGTTTACAGATAATTACTATGGGGAAATTAGCCAGGAAGTAACAAACAGGGTAGTTGTAGGTGGTTCTATCCATTTTCATAGCTGCAACTCCTCTTTAGAGTCCTTGTTTCATTGGAAGTTATAAGGAAATGTATTAGTTATTTATTGCTGCATAACAAATTACCCTAAAACCTATCAGCTTAAAACAATAAACACTTATTCTTAGAGGTTGCCTACTGCAAGGAAATTCACTGGTCTTCCTGCTCCATTCTTTAATTCCTGAAGGTAGTGTCTCTAGACACTCTCACCTCCTAAGAATGTTTCTTTTCTGAGTTAGTGAACCCAATGTTATATTCATTCAACAAGTACTCATCAAACACTAATGTTCTAGGGACTGGGGATAGACTGGTCAGTATAATAGATGTGCTCACTACCCTAAAGCCCAGGGAGATGCCTTGGGCACAGCAGTATATGGGAACTCATTATATTCCCCCACTGGATATGAGCAGCTTGAGATAATCACACATTTTGTCTCTGTACCTCCAGCCTTAGTCGTCCATCTCTTCCAACCTGTCATTAGGTGTCTCTTGGACTCAAGTAAACGATTAGGAACTTTTCTTCCATCCAGGACATCTTCCACCAGAAATGTACTGAATAGGGTTGGTAGGGAGGAAGCTTATGGAACAGGCTTACATTCATCCCATCTTCACCCTTCGCTAATTAAATGCTGTTGTGCACTCCATTTCTCTAAACCTCATTTCACTTATCAATGAAATGGGGTCAAAAGTGGTATCTATTCTTGGTTTGTTGTTAGGATTAAATGAGAAAATATATGCAAAGTACTTGGCAAAGAGTCTGGCACATGGTAGGCACTCAAAGGATACTAGTGATTCTGAATCATTACTTTGTTATTAGTTTTACTACTGTTATGCATTTGGAAGTAGGAATCAGCATAGGAAAGGAATGCTTCCCCGGATAATCCAGTCCATCAAACTGTGTTTGAGCTACCTCACATCCTCTTGCCATAAGCAGGGCTGGATATAAATAAATTAACTAATGAAGAAAAAAGGTTATGCGTTTTGACTAAGTATAACTGTAGTCCTTTCTGCAATTGGAAAATACTCTTTTGGCAAATAGAGAAGGTAGAACATGTTCAGACTAATAGCATTTAGTCAAAATGGTCAAATATTTAGCATGCCTGATACCAACAGTCATTCAACCTTTAGAG
This sequence comes from Physeter macrocephalus, assembly GCF_002837175.3. Lineage (NCBI taxonomy): Eukaryota > Metazoa > Chordata > Mammalia > Artiodactyla > Physeteridae > Physeter > Physeter macrocephalus. Next base: position 32,785,160 of record NC_041231.1, read on the forward strand.
CTCTCAGAGTATGCCCTCCCCTTATGGCAAGCATTCTGGTGTCTAAAAGTACGCCCAGCCTTTCCAGTGCTTCCTGCTTTAAATGTATGCTGGGTTTTTTTTTACACATGCGCACACACCAGGAATGATGAACAGCAGTTTTAGGAACACATCGTAGAAATGCCAATTTCCAGATGGCTTTGTTTTGCTACAAAGTTAGTTAACACTTGATTCATGAAATACATGAAATAGCGGGGGAGAGGAGGTGTAGAGTGAGTACTTAGATCCAAATAAGGTGAGACCTGCCAAGGGAAGCATGGCCAAAAAGAACTGAGAAAACTGAAGCAAGTACTCAAATTATTTTCATGAGATAACGCATCAAAGGTACAGAGAGAAAGGAAAGGCAAAAACCAAAAAGCAAGCAAGCTGGCGGGTAAATGTTAACCCTTTTTAACATTAAAGCTGTAAAATAAAGCTGTGAATTGGTTCTCTCTGAGACTGCCTGTTTTTTTCCTGAATGGCTAAATGTGTGCAATAAAACAAAAACCTTAAGTCTGTTAGCCTCCTTTCCTTCCCTTTCCCTTTTTCCCTTTTTCTTCTTTTTTAAAAAGTAGCACCTCTTGGAAAAGGCACGACCCAAGAACCCAGGAAGGCATTAGAGGGAAGCCTTACCTAGTAGACTCTTTCTGTACTGAGAGAGGCTCTAATTTAAACCCTGAAAATGTGGTTGTGCAGTTGCTCTTTCCACTTACTTGTAGGCTGACTTTCCCTATGAGATACTCAGTAACGTCGAAATAATGAATGGATGATGCCTGGGAATCAGCCTGGGTATCAGCCTGGGCTGTTGGACTTTGTGCTAATGCCATCTCTGCCTCCAACTGGACATATCAATATGATGTTGGAGGGATGATGGCCGCTCTGAGTTTTATTTTCTTCATCTGTAAAGCACATGCTTCATTGGGTTTCTGTAATGACTACAACATTCATTCATTCATTTTACAAGTATTTATTGAGCATCTACTATGTCCCAGCCCTGATCCCAACACTGGACTTACAGAGATGACCAAAATAAAGGCCCTGCTCTCAGTGAAGCTTATAGTCCAGTGGGGAAGACAGACAATCAACACAAAAATAAATGTATACGCTGTGTAAGTATTTCTTTAGGATAAATGGCTAGGAGCAGAATTAATTGCTGTCATCTATTTAACTTGCCTAAATCACTCTTCATAATATAGGCACCTGTCTACCCTCCCCCGCCCCCAGCAAATGAAGGCAACTTATACCTGTATCCCCACTGACCCTTAGCACTATCCAACTTTGTGATTTTTCTGGGCTTATAGATTTCATTTGATTTTTTGAATTTAGTAATAATTTTGAGCATCTTTTTGTATCTTAGTAGTATTTTCTCTACTGTAAATTGCCTATTCATATCCTGTGCCCATTTACCTATGGGAATTGACATTAGGGGTTGCTATTATCGAGTTGAAGGAATTCCTTGTGTATTTTAGACCTGTACTATCCAACATGGTAACTACTAGCCACATGTAGTTGTGCAGTTGTACAGGGTACCATGTTCAAAAGGGCCCCATGGTTTAAATGTCTGGTGTCATCATCCTGAAATTCTTAATAATTTTACCTTTCAACTTACATTTTGTAAGTGAAGTCTCTGGGACACTGGAGTGCACACATGAGCAGAGGCGACAGGTAGAATATACAGTGCTCAGTTTCTTTCCATTCATTTGCATATAGCATCAGACGATGCCCCATGAACACAGAATTCTGATGGACCCAGGATGTATGGCAGTTCAGTGAGATGCAAAGCCATTACAAGGTAAATAGATTTACATCGATGACTAAGTAGAGGCTGAGGCCACATTTTTCATTCAAACTAGAACTTGCTTCTGGCACAGAAAGAAGGCAGTGGCCCAGGTGACCAAGGAACCCTAACATATCCTTTCTTACTCTTGTTACTTCTCTGCATCAGCCAACCACTTACACTGAAAATGATAGGAAAAAAAAGAAAGGGAAAGATGAAGCAGTGCATAGTTGCTTTTCTTAGCAGTGCTCCCTTAGTCATCTGTAAGTCATGGGAGAGAGTATTGGTAGAATATGTGCACATCAAGAAGTAAAACATAAAACATCTGAGTTGGTTTTGTGCAGCTATTCCATTGTTTTTATAAGAAAATACATACGCATGGATGAACTACAAAATATAAATTGTATAATTTCAGTGATTTTTGCACAAATGTTCTTATATTTGCACTTAAAACTACATTGTACAGTATAAAGGTAAATGGTACAATTCATGCTAACAATTTAAATTTTATATTTTTCTTTACATAAAGTAACACTAAAAAGCAAAAAACACTATGACAAATCAAAAGAGAAATCAAAGAAGAAAGGAAAGAGTTTTATATTTTAATACTGTTGGGAGTAAAACTTTTCCCCTACCCTATTAGCTTCAGTACTTGGAGGCCTGCAAATTAAACTGATAAAAGACAGGTTAACCTAGCAAAAGAGAAGATTTTTATTCACATACATACGCAAGAGTGCATAGAAAACTGTGACAAGCAAATGGCTAGAATCTGGGGTGTATATACCATCTTTACAAGGGAAAGGGGTTAGGATTTGAAGGGACAGTAAATGGTAGGCAAAGACAGAGAAATATATGGGGGGAAACTAAGGTAAGGTTGTTTTCATAAAGCCTGTCTATGCAGTTTCTTACCCCTATGCCAACTTCTCCCATCTGGTTGCAGGATTGTAAACAAAGAAGAACAAAGAGCATTGCTCACCTCCCAGTTCTACAAGGATTAAGGCATCAGGTACTGCTGTCCCTAACCAACAGAATACCCTGAGAGGAATTTAGGATGAAGAACAGGATGAGGCACTCTGTGCTTTGGAAAACCGGCCCCTTAGATAGTTAGATGTATATCTCAGGAAGAATTTCAACGAGCCCACATTTGTGCATCTTCCCATACACAGAAAAGCACTAAAATTATTAACTTAAGAGGTCTGTTCTTTGTGACTAGCAGTAATCTTTTACGGAGATGTATGCTTGACTGCATGTTTTCACTAGCCAAGAATCATATGTAAGCTGGTTTCTCCCCTACCTCTTTGAAGCAGTCCCCTCAGAGCTACTGGGAGGCTGTTTCCCAGGTGATAGTTGTCAGTAAGGCCCCTAAATAAAAAACTCACAACTCTCATATTGTGCATTTTTCTTTAAGTCGACAGGAGTCACTCTTTGCCTCGATAGAGAAAGCCTCTCTTGGAGGGGGATTTATGGCAGTTGAGTTCTTTCGCAAGCCTCTGTTTTTGGCAGAAAAGGGGAGCAGAAACAAAACCTCTTCCTGCATCTGTTGATTCTCAAATGTCTTCAGCTCAAAATTGTATTTATGCTACAGTGGTAATATTCTGGGGCTCTTCAAAAAACTTGCACTTTCCCCCTGCTTTTTGGACAAGGGTGGGAGTCTCACGTTTCATTTTGCACTGAACCCTGCAAACTATGTAGCTGGCCGTGGAAGTAGGGCTGGAGGTGGCTAGTCCAGAAGCCTACCTAGTAAGCCTATCTCTATCAGATGCCCATGAGGCATCTTGGTGGAATCCTAGCCTCTACTGATCTAGACCAATAAAGTGATTGGAATTTCCCTGGCTGGCTGGCTTTCTTTTGCTTTTTGTTTGTTTGTTTGTAAGAGCAAGGACCGTAAGTTCTAAAAGGAACTTATTTGTCCACAGGGCTATAGGCTGTACAACTCCAGGGGTATTTACATGGACTGCAGCATAGATGGTGCCCCCTAAAAGTTGTGCAGCACAGTGGCCCTGCATACTTACTGCTATAGTAAGGCGACAAAGAGGGAATGGTTGGAAATTTGGTGAGAGAAATCAACATTGGCTATTTTACCTTCAGTTCTCTTTCTCCTCCATTGACCAACTCTAACACCATGTCCTTCACTTCCACCCCCCCGACTCCTAATATCTTCTGAACTTGTCACTGGCAAAGCCCCTTAACAATTCCCAGGAAATAAAAATAGAATCTGGGCAATAAAATAAAGTCGAACCTTTTTTCTTTTCTTTGTGCTTAGTTGTTTTACTTGCTCATAGGGTGCCAAGTGCAGAGGCCTTGTACCCAGCACTTCAAACCAGAGCTCTTAGAGTGAAAGGCTGTGCCCGACACTTCAACTTGGTGCGCCGTGTGTCACAACACTGCAATTCAAGATGGCTATGGCAGACCACGTGCAGAGATGCCGCACCTGGCACTTGGATCTGGAGCCCCGAGCAGCAGCGCAGCTGTGCCAGACCCGCAAGAACTCCACCCCCCTCTCCCCACTGGCAAGAACCCTGTTAAGCAGCCCCGCCGATGGCCTTTTGGGAAAAGCATGTACTCTAGAGCTCAAGCTTGCACTTCTCCATTCTTTGATCAAAGAATAAAACTTTGGGCTTCCCTGGTGGTGCGGTGGTTGGGGGTCCGCCTGCCGATGCGGGGGGCGCGGGCTCGTGCCCCGGTCCGGGAGGGTCCCGCGTGCCGCGGCGCGGCTGGGCCCGTGGGCCGTGGCCGCTGGGCCTGCGCGTCCGGAGCCTGTGCTCCGCAGCGGGAGAGGCCGCGGCGGTGGGAGGCCCGCGTACCGCATAAAAAAAAAAAAAAAAAAAGAATAAAACTTTACTTTGCTTCTGAACTGAACTCGGACTCATTCTATTGGCTGGAATGACACCAGACAGGAGGACCCTTGTTGGGATCTGACTCGAAAGGATCAGCAACAAATGTTGGCAACCCAGATGGTTTTTACACCTGCACCTGTCCACTAAGCTCTGGGTTCACCCTGGCTACAGCGGGAGAATGGTGGAGGCTCTGGGAGGTTCACCTGGGAATGACTGCCTCTGGTCTTTGAGTATACTCTGACACAGCAGAACAGCGGCAGCCTTTGGCCGAATTCAGAACAACTCTGCCCGGCAACCCGATATCCAGGTGTGGTGCTCATACAGCACAGTCCTCAGAGGCATCTGACTGCACCCCCTTGAGAGGATCATACTGTGGCATCGCTGGGGATCAGAGACTGAAACTCATGCATGTGTCCCCGCTGCCTCTGGCTGGCCTTCCCAGATGCCTGGGGACTTTGGGGACCTGTGGACGTGAGGGAGCCATGGCAGTCTTGCCCCTGTCTTGCCAGTAGTGCTGTCCTCTTGACCCCTGTACAAGGCACTAGTGGCCACAACAGGGCTTTCTGCCCTCCTCGCAGACCTCCCGGGGTCAACAGTAGCATCCTCCATAGCCACTTTCGGTTTGGTAAAGGAAAGTAGCCAGACCTGTGAGCCAGGAGACAAGACTTGGAAAATCCCAGGTAATAAGGACCACCTGACAAAACAGAAGAAGGACGCTGGCTCTGAGTTCAAGAAAAGGCACCGGGGATGCCTGAGTGCGAAAGGTTCCCAAGGTAGGTAGGTCCGTGACCCATAACTTGACCTCTTCCGGTCAGGCTAGTTTCTCTAGTTTTCTAATGGGACCAGGAACCCCATCATCAGGAAGCACTGTGAGCAATGGCAAGACAGGAAACACCCGCGCCTGACCTCTCCTCCCGCTCCGGGTCGTAAGGCGCGTGTTGGGTGATTCTTTATCGACTGAGGTTCCACAGGCTCTCCTCACGGTATCAGCACAGAATACCAGCTGCCCCAGTGATCTGGCAAGTACCGCGTGGGAATTCCTCGTGCTTTTAGCTCTCACCGGAGGGAAGTCCAGGAACTCCTCCTTTTCGGCGGAAAGGAGGAAAGAGAAAACCCCCACCTCTGACACCTGTGCCACCCGCTAACGGACCAGGGTGGTCAGGAACTAACCTGGCTAAGCTGCTCGGGCCCAGAGGCAGTCCTGTCTCATCTCCTGTGGGACACTGTGACTGGGGAGGGACTAACTATCTCAAGCACAGGCTGTTATAATTCAAGGGAGACCCCCAGTTATATCAGAGTTCACGCCAGCTGGACGCCTCCTATTTTGGTCTTCTGAGGACTCCATTAACAGTTTGGTGCTGGTTCCAAATTTCCTGAACCAGAAATCTTTTTTTGGGTCAAATCTTGTGGCATTTGCCTGCCAGCAAATCACTCCACCGCCCCCCACCAGTGGTTGCAAGCATTCACAATAGAACACCTGAGGTATGCGGAGCCAAATGTCTACAGTGCCAAAGGATAGCCCCTTGGGGTGTACCCTGCAGAACTCGAGTTTTTTCAGGTATTACCCCGACCCTAAAACGTTTTATCTTCCTGTGTATTACAGCCTGGCCCCAATATCGGCTGCGAGATGGGGAAAGCTGGCTCATCAGTGGGTCTCTAAATTATAAAACTGCTTTTCAATTGGACCTGCTATGCCAAAGACAAAAGAAATGGGATGAAATTCCCTATGTCCATTTTTTATGGCCTTATATCAGAACAAAGGCCTTCAAAAGGGATGTGGGCTCTCCTCCACTAGAGTAATACCAGTTTGACCCTCCCCTGAGGACCTCCTTGATCTCTTCCCTGATCCTCCTCCGACTGTTCCCTCCCTACCCCCCCCTTCTTTCTTATGTCCCAACTTGGACCCCAAGCCCCAGAGACTCCCTCCATACAAGCTCCCTCCCCTACAACCCAGTTCAGCAACTACACAAAGTGGGACTATTTACCAGCCAGGGTCCAACAACCTGCCAGGAAAAGTATGAAGTACTCCTTTTGAGGCAGGTCCCCAATGGAGAAGGAGGGCTCATCCAGGTATACATTTACCACTTCTGATCTGTATAACTGGAAAAGTATATACATGGCCCAATAGAAAACAGTATCCTCTCCATCGGGAGACTTCGTTGGGCACTGCCCCTGTTAGGGCCTAATTGACTAGGGCCTTATTAGACCCTGCCAATCAGCCTGTAATACCCCCATTCTTCCTGTAGGGGAATACTGGATGGTGCAAGACCTTGGGCAGTCAGTGAAGTCACTGAGAATATACATCCAATAGTCCCTAATCCCTACACCCTGCTGGGCACTCTGCTGTCCACAAGGACCTGGTATTCCGTGTTAGATTTAAAAGACGCCTCCTTCTGTATTCCATTAGCCCCAGAGTGACAAGAAATTTTTGCTTTTGAGTGGCAGGACCCAAACACACGAAACAACAATACTGCTGGACAGTCCCGTCTCAAGGGTTCAAAAATCCCCCCATCATCTTTGGGGAAACTTTAACAAAAGACCTAAAAGATCAGTATGTGGATGACATTCTAAACTCATATATGGTAGGCCCATTCCCCAAGCCCAGGAGAAGGAACAATCCCCTTGAAATGGAACAATTCGTGTGCTCTTCGGGTAGGAGAAACCATGAAAGCTCTCACGGCATATGGTAACAGGTGTTCCTCACACCCACTGATCTGGCTTTGCACCCCTTCCGGCCGGGAGGCAGGGTGAACCTAAAAACCTGGCACACCAGCAGCCTGCAAGACCACCTCACTCCTGGATGGAATGGGCCCCACTTGGTGATCTCACTACCCATTCTGCCCTGAAGCCGCAGGGGTTTACTCCGTGGGACATCGAACTTGAGTGAAGAGGCCCCCGAGCCCCAAACTCCAGAGAGACAACCTGGGGCAAGGGACCCCCTTGACTAACTGCTCCTGCGAACCTCTTTCTCATCTGAAGCTTCTCTTCCGTAAAGCAACCAAAATGTGACCAGGGAGACTGAGGCCCTGGCAGTGAGCATATCGTCAAGGGACTCTGCCTATAGGCTAAAGACCTAGATACCTGCATGTTTAGGAAAAATTTGACATGTGACCATTATTCTCTTGCTAATATCTGGGCCATGTATGTGAAATCGTCTGGTGTCCTTATCTCCAAAATGGTACACAAATGGTGGTCACTCAGGGACACGAACAGTCAGGGCCGAGACCTGGTGACCCGCAAACACATCTAAAGGCGGCTGGGAGAGGTTCCGCTCTTCTACCCAAAGTCATGACGACGCCCCATATCAGCAGGAAACAGTTACAGAAGATGGACCGTCGCCCCTCTGAGCCCTTCAAGAATACGGAGCAGGACAAAAGACACAGGAGGGATCTGTCACCGGCAAAGCCCATTAACAATACCTGGAGAATAAAAATAGAATGTGAGTAATAAAATAAACTCTGACCTTTTTCTCTCTCTCTTTTCCATTGTGCTTAGTCTAGTTTCACTTGCTCATAGGGGGCCACATGCAGAGGCCTCGCACCCAGCACTTCAGACCAGAGCTCCTGGTGCAAAACGGCTGCCCTGACACCTCGGCTGAGGGACGCGCGCAGAAGCTGCGCAGGACACTCAATTCAAGATGGCGGCAGCAGATCATGTGCAGAGATGCTGCGCTCGGCACTGTGATCTGGAGCCCCGAGCAGCACAGCTGCGCCTGCGTCTGTGCGCTTGTCTGCGCCCCGCCCCCGCGAGAAGTGAGCTCCCTCCCTGCGAACAAGAACCCTATAAAGCAGCCCTACCCAAGGCCTTTTCTGGAGAAGGAGCAGGAGCTCGCACCGCTTCATTCTTTGATCAAAGAGTAAAACTTCCTTTGCTTCTGAACTGGACTTGGGTCTCATTCTATCGGCTCAAGTGACACCCTCTAGGAGGAACCTTGTTGGGACTGGAACAAACGGGCGTTTTCTCCCTCTTGTAAATTTCTCTGTGTTGTATTTCTGTCCTCCTTTTAAACTCTCATTTGAATTTTTTTTCTTTTTTAGTTATCAAAAATAATGTATGTTTATTGTGGAAAATATAGATGATTAAAAACAAGTAAAAAGAAAGTAAACAACCACTCCTAATGATACCACTAGAAGATAAATATTGTTAATATTTTCCTAAACTCTCATTTTAAGTTTTTTCTTTTGTTAGTTATCAAAAATGTATGTTTATTGTGGAAAATATAGGTGATTTTTTTAAAAAGTAAAAAGAAAGTAAACAGCCACTCCTAATGATACTACCAGAAGATAAACATTGTTAATATTGTGCTGAATACTTGTTTCTCCCTTGTACAAAGAAACCAACGTAAAAATATTTTTTCTTTTCTTCTTTCAAAAATGGACTACAGTGTACATAGTATTTGGTTAGCTTTTTTTAAAAAACGTAACAATATTTCATCAACAGTTTTCCAAGTCCTTAAATATTTTTTCCAGCATCATTTTTAATGGTTGCAAACTATTCCATCATTATTACTAGGTGCTTAAAAAAAAGTATCATTCTAAACTACTCCCTACTGAATACAGTTTTTCACTACAGTAATGCTTCCATGAAATCCTTGTAGGCAACTTTATTCACACATCTGTGATTATTTTTGGAATGTCTCCCTTGTTTAATCTTGTACACACACAAGTCATTTCTCCTATTAGCCAAGTCTTGAACTTCTTGAGATCAGCATTCAGGTCAATCCATCTGTTTTCCTCAGAGTGCTTTAAAATGAGGAGGCCTTCCAAAATGCTTATCAAATGAAATAATTTATTGGTATGCACTGTTTCTTTAACGGAATAAAAAGATAGCAAGATAGGAAAAGAGGTCAAGTTAGCCAATTTATGGCTGACTTTTAAACTGCCTATGCCTCAGTCTTCTGCCATGTGGGCTATCTGTGGATTCTCCGCTGCCCTGCCCACCCCCAGCGCCCGCCCCCCCTCCGGCCCCCCAGCCGCATTCCATGTCCTTTCATTTTTGGAGTAAAAAACATCTGGCTGCATTTTAAATTGATTCACACAATTTATTTCACCAGCCTCTAGGCCCCAAACTGTTTCTAGATATGCATCAGTGTCTCTGCTGATAGTCAGTGGGGGCTGTGCCTGTGCATGGGAGAATGTAATCCACCCTTGAGTCACTGTGTTAAAATGATTCCCCAGTTGAATTGTTTAGTGTGAAATAGGATTGTTTGCATTCCATTTACTCTTTACTTTCTTAATTAGAGTGACCTCCAGCTTGAATCTACCAACTGTTGGATTTTATTATATATTTCCAGGAATTCCTCCTGTAATAAGGTTAACTTTAAATACTGCATTTCCTTGAGGTTGACATAAAATTCATTCGCCTTTAGAAAAAATAAGCCCAAGTCTTATTTTGAATGACTACAAACAGAATTCTAGGAACAGCGGAGTTGTGTTATTTTGGACGCTATTTTCTCCGATGCTGCATATAAATGACATAAAGCAGCCCTGCCTACCTTCTAGGAGGCCCTGGGGTCTAGGGCCTGTCTCCAGGGGAAATAAGAACATCATTTACTTAATGAAACTTTACTTACTAAAAAAACTTTTTACATGTTGTTTCTCTTGAGTCCAGAAATTAATGTGTGAATTTGCCTTTGTATATTCTTCCTATAAAAGAAAACCAAAATACAATGGTGGGTGAGATGTTTGTGAACCATATTACATGGCTTGAGAAATGCACTCGATCTTTGTATTCCTGCCTCTGGATTCACCTTTACCCGGACTTTCCAAAGGATTCAAGCCCGCTATAGGATGAAATTGTAAGGCCCTGGGATGAAGTGGCCAAAAAATTATTAGGACTCTTTTCTACCCTCCAACCCCCCAACCATCCCTAGTTTCTTTAGGGTCAGATTGCTTATACTTTCTAATTGCCGTCTGTAGCTACCATCAGGTCTTTGCTGTTGAATTGACTGTTTAATGCTTAATTTGATCTCCTGATTTTGGATGTCCCCTGTCAATTTTACTCTCAGTTTAACTTGAAATCTCTCTTTACTTGTCTGTAAGCACTAGTTTTTCCTCCCAATCCCCATCGTGGAGAATGATGATTCCAGTGGTAACCCTCACAAATTGTGAATTCCTGTACAAACAGAAGCACTGCCATGTCTTGTGTGATGTGGCCCTTCCACCCTTCCTCCATCTGCTCTACTCACACTGGAGTATTTTAAGCTCTTAGGGGCCGTTGTGTGTGCTCCTTCCTCTGCGCAGAATGTTCTTCCCCTCTTCTCCTAATACTGGTTTTTCTTCATGCTTTTGGACTCAGCCCAAGTGTCATCTCCTTGGAGAGGCTTTTCTAGACAAACTAGTGTGATGTTCTACATATTTTAACCATACTTAGGTACAGGTACCAACTAATCAGAACAGACTCCAGTATTAACAAATCGTATCCTCATACTGAGGCTATCCAGGTGAATACCAACTCTCACTGACCCATTATTTGATTAAGCAGTAATGACAAGCTGTAAATAATTATTTGTGCATTTGCTCCTTCTGTGTATATTATCTGGTAGAATGCAGTTTCCACGAGAGCAAGAATTTTTCTGTCTTAGTCACTGTCATGGAGGAAAAACTTTCTCTCTACCCTCTTAAATTCAGTGGTTGAGGGCCTGTGAATTAAACTGACAAAGATTAGCATTAGAAAAGACAGATTTTTATTCCCTTATAGATGTGGGAAATAACAGAAAAAATGTGAATCAACAATGAGCCAAAGATAGGGGCTTATATATCCACTTAATCATGGGAAAGGGAGGGGAGACAAAAGGCTTTTATGGGAAGAACAAATGAGTTTCTTTAGGAAAGACAAATGGGCTTTTAGGAAAACAAAATAGGTGACAGAAAATTTGTGATAATATTTGTTTCTGCAGGTGCAAGTACTCACCGCCCACTTCTTTCTAGTTAGTAAAAACTGCCCCAAGAAAAGATTTGTGGCAATTTTACTCTCAGTTTCCTTCCTCAGAGTGAAGCTGCCTCAAAGAGGGGCATTTCCAGGAGTTTCTGCCTTTAATCAGATAAGGGAAGCTCCAAAAAGGCTTCTTTCTGGATCTATTGAATTTCAAATGTTTTTAGTTCAAAATAATCTTCAGATCAACTCTGAGGGTCTGAGTTGGTCTGCACGTCACCTAGCACATCGTACTATGACTTAATTGCAGTAGGTACTCAGTAAATACTTGTTAAAACAGGAATAAATGAAGCAGTGAGCAGAGTGCTATTTGCTTATGGTGACCAGTTCCAACTCATGTGGTTGCTTGACCAAGGTAGGGGTGTTAGAGTGTGTGTGTGTGTGTGTGTGTGTGTGTGTGTGTGTGTGTGTGTGTGTGTGTGTGTGTGTGTGAGAAAGCTCAGAAAAAATATATTCACAATGACCTAGATTCCTTAATTTTATAATTTAAAATATGTTTCTTTTGTTGAGGAGTTGATAAGTCCCATGACATGAAGTAGACGTACATTATAGGTAAGATTCTTGATGTTGACCTTCTCTGCCATTTTCTTTTTTTTTGTATTACAAGATGAAGCACAGTTTTCTGTAGATGGTAGTCCACCAGAAAGAGCTACTTTTTATTTCTCCCAACCCTTGAGATCACCCAGGGTGGGGAGCTGCTGATAGTAAATGCCCTGAGAGTTCTCTACGGGACACTGAGTTTGAAATCCTTTTTGGTGGGCAGTTGCGTATGTTCTCAGGAGCATCGTGGAATGGGCTGAAGGGGCTCCATGGCCCTGTCTCTATTTGAAGGGTTAATAAATACAATGGCAGCTACTGTCCCATTATCTACTGGGATGAGATTTTTAAAACTTCTTTTTCAAGGGAATTCCCTGACGGTCTAGTGGTTAGGACTCCATGCTTTCACCGCCAAGGGCACAGGTTCAATCCCTGGTAGGGAAACTAAGATCCCACAAGCTGCAAGGTGGGGCAAAATACAATAGAATAAAATAAAATAAACTTTTTTTCTTTCATGGGAAACTTCAAGCATACACAAAGTAGAATACACAAATCCATGTATACCATCACCTAGCATTAACAGCGATCCGTATTTGGACAATCTTATTTCAGCTCCCCATCCCCCACCCCACATTTCCCTTACATTTCTCAATCCCTCCCCTCACCACATTATCCTAAAGCAATATATATTATTTCATCTATTAATGCATCATCTTATTTTTAACAGATGAGCACACATTTCAAAATTATTATGTTTATTTTTGGTGGGTTTGTCGGTTTGCTATTCATTAGGATTTTTATTGGTAAAATACATATAACATAAAATTTACCATTTTTACCATACTTAAGTATATGATTCGGTAGCATTAAGCACATTCACAGTGTTGTGCAACCATTACCACCATCCATCTTCAGAACTTCATCTTCCCAAAATCAAACTCTGTACCCGTTAAACAGTGACTCCCTACCCCTCCAACCCCTCAGCCCCTGCAAACACCATTCTACTTTTTGTTTATATGGATTTGACTACTCTAGTGCCTCATGTAAGTGGAATCATATAATATTTGTCCTTTCATGACTCTCTTATTAGTGTAATGTTTTCCAGGTTCATCCTGGTTGTAGCATGTGTCAGAATTTCCTTCCTTTTTAAGGCTGAATGATATTCCACTGTGTGTATATACCACATTTTAGTTTTCCTTCATCCAACAATGAATACTTGGATTGTTTCCACCCTTTAGCCATTGTGAATAATGCTGCTATGAACACGCGTGTGCCAGTATCTGTTCGAGCCCCTGCTTTCAATTCTTTTGGGTATATACCCAGAAGTGGAATTGCTGGATCATATGCTAATTCTATGTTTAATTTATTTAGGGGAGCACACATTTTAAAAAACACTACCACAGTTCTATTTCACACCTAAAACTTTAACAATATTTCCTTAATGGCATAGGCTTTACAACTACAGAAGAGACCATACTGGAATGGCTAACAGCTGAGCCACCAAGCCTGGCTACCTGGGACCTTGGGCATGTCACTGAAATATCCTGTGCCTCCATTTCCTCATCTGTAAGATGGGGGAGATAGGTTAAATGAGCTACTATACACAAAGCACTGTAGGCAGTGTCTGCCCATTGTAAGTAGAGTCTGTAAGTGTTGGCTCTATTAACACTTGTCCTGTATCAGTGTTGCCCATGAGAACCCAAGATGTGGAGGCCTAAAATGTATAATAAAAAGATCATAGGGCTTCCCTGGTGGCGCAGTGGTTGAGAATCCGCCCGCCGATGCAGGGGACACGGGTTCGTGCCCCGGTCAAAAAAAAAAAAAAAAAAAAAGATCATAAAACTAAACACACACACAAACTCATGCAAAATTTGGTATGAAATTTATTTAGAATCAGAGAAAAATATCACAACTAATAACCGGAGTCTAAGAGATTCAAGTCTTTCTTCAGAGACTTCTGTAGCCAGTTGATCTGAAATGCTTACAAGGGGTCCTTGCTGATTTAAGCCTGGCTCCCCCTCTCACCTAGGGTTGTTGTAAGGTTTAAAATGTGTTGTTATATGTCATGTGCTTAGCACAGTGCCTGGCATAGAGTAAGTGCTCTATAAATGTTAATTACAATGGTTGGTAGGTCCATTCTCCAAGAGAGGAAATATTGGAAGAGGAGGAGTTTGGGGTGGAAGTTGGGGGAGAATAAGATCAGTCCAGTTTGGAGCAAGAGTTTGAGATGCCTTTGACAGGTCTGAGAAGTCATGTCAGTGCTCAGTAAATGTTTGATAATGGTGATGATACTGATGAAGGCAACAACATTGATGACGACCTCAACAATGACTATTGACTGTGGCCTGGGTAGGTCTCTGTACTGTTAGCCTTCAAATGGGCCGGCTGCCTGGGAGCTCTGAGGATGAGAGCAAGGATTACTGCCTAGCTGATTTCACTTCAGGGAGGGAATGAATTCAGCATTCATTAGAAGTGGATTCTAAGCAAGGTTCCCAAATGCCAAAGGGTACTTATGTACTGTGGGAGAGCCTGCATCCACCCTACCATTCCTTCCTCTCCAGGTAGTTACTCAGCTTCTTTAGATAAGATTCTCTGGCTTTTCAGCCTGGGGGTGAAATACTGGTGTTGGAAGGTGGTGGCAGGAGGGCAAGACCTAGCTTTACTTGCTTGGAGTTGGGAGGACTCGCAGGGATGTGTGGGAGCCACAGTTGCCCCATCAACCGAGTGCTGCTGTTTGCAGTGGGATTGGGAAGGGGAAGGTGAGAGAGGGAACTGATAGAAATAGTCCTTCGAAAAGTAATTTCAGTTAAGCTCTTTGTTTCCCAGACTCTGCTGACGCTGCCCATCTTGACTGTAGTTTCTTTAGGGCTCCCCTAAGTCATTTGTCTCCTTTCTCCTATGGAGTCTCCTCCTACACACTCTGCAGCAACTTCCTTACTCCCTCTCCTTCATCCACCAATAGCGACCTACCCTCTACCTGTCCATCAGAAATTTGTCGGGGTGGCTTATTCACTGACGGCCTCCTTTCTGTGCTTGTCTTAGTTATGGGTTCATTCTTTTACTATCATTTATTGGGTCTTGGCAGGGAGAGATGATAAACACTATGGTCAACCCTTTGTTCCTAGTGGATGCATTTCTAGAGATGTCTAAAAATACCTTTCACTTGAATATTCCATTTCTAAGATAACAATCTATTCTCTGGTGTCAGAAGTGAAGGGCAAGGCTGTACTGCTGGTAAAGAATTATCTACATCACATATGAGCAGTGACAGTTGTCCAGGGCATGTTTCTGTTATCATTAAATTCACTTTGCCGCTGCCTTTGTTTATAGCTTCAGCAAACCTGGGCTCTAATCCTGGCCTAGCCCGGGCCACTGAAGATATTTCAGTTTGCTCTCTGCCTACTGATCTCTGCCAGCTTAAGACCAATTTTTCTATCTTTCAAGTAAGTTGATTTAAAATGCCCACATTGTCTGAATACACAGTTACCAGTTTTGCTTCCTACTTTTACCACTCAGTTTTAGAACAGTTGAGAACCTGAAATAGACTCAAATCATTAATAGCCAACATAGGAACACTATATGGAAGTCACAAAACAGTTCCCAGACTGTGACACAGACTACAAAAAGCTTGAAACCCTGGC
Source organism: Physeter macrocephalus (assembly GCF_002837175.3). Lineage (NCBI taxonomy): Eukaryota > Metazoa > Chordata > Mammalia > Artiodactyla > Physeteridae > Physeter > Physeter macrocephalus. The sequence continues at coordinate 32,800,903 of NC_041231.1, forward strand.
CCCCAAAGTCACTTTACCTCTATTTGGCAGACAACGTGAACAGAGAGCAGAAACTCTGTAGGAACACAATGTAGGCTGATGGTCAGGGTTGACTGAAAATCATTGCTTTTATAGAATCATTTCCTCAGCCTTCTCTTAGCTTTAGTTAAACTTACTTGGGCTTATTTCTTCCTGGCTTTGGGTGTTATTTTCGCATTTGTATTAAAGAGCCGAAAAAAGGGAGGGGGAAGCCTAATGAGGAATAAATAATGGAAAAGGGTAAAAAAAAAAAATGTATGTAAGTGTATTGGACCTTATAAACTTATATAATCCACGGATCATTTCTGTGGTACACTGTTATGACTCCAAAGAGCCATTGTGCTAATGTAGCAACTGATGATTTTATGCAGAGACTCTGCATAGTAAATGCCCTTATGAAATTGGGAATGAATTATGGGAACCGAACATGGCCAATAACCATTTTTAAAAATAATGAAGTACTCTGCCACCTCACTCTTCCACCAGCCCCCACCAAAGTCATGAAGAGCTGAGTCAATGTAATGAACTAATTGCCTGGAAATGTAATTAAAAAAAAAAGAACTCTGTATGTGTAGTGGGAAAAAACCAAAGCCAAAATAGGGCTCATATTTTGAAGCATAAAACATATTTTAGCACTCAGGGAAAATGAATGAGCCTGTGCCACATTTCATTTCAGCAGCTGCTGTTTAAGCCTTGGAAATTAAATCATAGACACCCTGGGTTTTAGAGACGGGATGGAGGTGGGGTCCTGGCTTTGCCAAGGCACTTTGGGCCTAAGTAGCAATACCCTGCTTGGCCTTGCTGGAGAATAGACTGCCAATTGTGGCAAATTATATGATGCTTTTGAGATGTGCACAAATAGCCCATTACACTTTTCACAGCGTTCCTTCATTAAGCCCGCAGAATTGTTTCTTTATGTTTTCCTCATAATAGCTTCTGAAAGGTCAAGAATGGCTCACTTGACTTTCTGGTGCCCTTCGGGGAATAATGCCGTTAACCACTTGTGGCCTTTGCTCTTCCAAGCTGACATTTGCCCCAAGGTCTCCCATTGGTTGTCGGGACTGGGTCTCCTCCCTTCCCCAACACACACACACACACACACACACACACACACACACACACACACACACACACACACACACACACACACCCTCAGGTGGGGATAGGGACTGGAAGGACGGTCTGGAATCCCTGCCAGGTGAGATTTTTTGACTTTCTGTTAGAGGTGATGTTGAGCTCTGGTAGCATTTGGAAAGCAGTAGAGGGTGCTGGTTTTAAGGATCAGATAGTCTTGAGTTCAAATCCAGATCTACTCCTCTGAGCTGGGTGACCTGGGGCAAGTCATCTCAGCTCTCAAGGCTCAGTTTCCAAATGTGTAAAATGGGGACAAGAGTAGTGCCACCTCGGAAGGTGCTTTCCTGGCATAGAGTAGGCATAAAAATGTTGATTCAGAACAAAAACAGCCAGCCTTAGAAGCCTGATAAGGGTAGGCCTTGGCTGGCAGCATCGCATATACACACCCTTTCATTACCAACCTGAGAGCTCCCTCCCAGACTTCACTCACATCCATAAGGAGGCAGTAACATTTGTCAAATGCTGTCTGTGTGCCAAGGGCCTACATCTGTTTCTCATTTAATTCTTTACATATTACTGTAAAATAGGTATGATTATCACTGTATTTTGCATGATGAAACTGATACTCAGGGCTAACGATAATGGCTATCATTTATTGAGTATTTACTCTGTTAGATACTTACTTTTATACGTTCTCTTCTCAGTGGGCAATTCAGTCATTTCTATTTTTTTGTTGTTATGAAGAGTTCTCCTGTGGACCTTCTTCAACACGTCTTCATGGGCACATGAACAGGATTTTCTCTCAGGAGTACACACCCAGGAGTAGAACTGCTGGGTTGGAGGTATATGAATGTTCAGCTTTGCCAAACACTATGAAATTATTTTCCAAAGTGACTGTAATAATTTATACTCCCACCAGAATGTGTAAGCTTTCCTGTTGAGCCACATCCTCCCTACACTTGGTATTCTTATTTTTTTAAGCTATTAGGTATAAAATGGTATTTTGACCTTGATCTGTATTTTCTGATTACTAATAAGGTTGATAGCCTCTTTTTGTATTAATTGGCCATAAATGTCTCCTTTTCTGTGAAATGTCTGTTCGTGTCTTTTGCTTGTTTTTCTATTGAATTGTTTGCTTTCAAGCAATTAATAATTTTTTTATTCTCATCTGTTGGTGGTTATGATAGTTAATTTTATGTGTCAACTTGATTGGGCCAAAGGATTCACAGATAGCTGATAAAATATTTCTGGGAGTGTCTGTGAGGGTGTTTTTGGAAGAGATTAGCATCTGAATTTATAGACTGAGTAAAGAAGATCACCCTCATTGGGTGGGTGGACATCACATAGTCCTTTGAGGGACCAAATAGAACAAAAGGTAAAGGAAGGGCAAATTTGCTCTTCATTTGAGTTGGGACATCCATCATTTCCTGCTCTCAGACATTTAGGTTCCTGGTACTCAGGTCTTCAGGAATAGACTGAATTACATCACCAGCTTTCCTGAGTCTCCTGCTTGCAGAGGGCAGATTGTGGGACTTCTGAGCTGCCATAATTGTGTGAGCCAATTCCTATAATAAATATCCTCATATATATACACCTTTCCTTTCTATTGGAGAACTCTGACTAATACAGTGTTTGTATCCTTGCAGATATTTTCTCCCTGCTTATGACTTGCCTTTTCACTTTCTTTAGGGTATTCTTAGCATAAGTTCTTAGTTTTAATGGAGTTGGGCTTATCAGTCTTTTCTTTAATGATTAGCATTCTTTGTATCTTGTTTAAGAATATTTCTCAATCTTTTCTGTTTCCTTCTGGCATTTAAGTCCGTACTCTATCTGTAATTGACTTTTGAGTATGATTTGAATTAGGGATCCAAAATCATATTTTTCTATTATGGGTAACGTTTTTTCCAGATCAATTTATTGAATTATCTCCCATCCTCCCCCCATCCCACCCTGCTGCCATATTACCTCTCATACATCAAATTTCTATATGTATTTCTACGCTCTGTATTCTGTTTCATTGGTCAATTTGTCTATTCCTGAGCCAGTACACATGGTTACTATGACTTTATAATAAATCTCATTATCTTGTGGAACAATTCCCACTCTTTTTCTTCTTATTTCAAAATTAATAAACATCCATTTTAGACAACTGAACAAGTATAGGAAATTCCAGAGAAATTAAAACTTATTTATAATTTCATCAGTCAGGTACAATTAACATCTGGTATATAGTTTTCTACACTATACAAATACATACTCATATGAAAACATACACACATATATGTATATAAATACACAGACATTTATACTTTAACAAATTTAAAATCAATATCGATTGCTTCCTATATTCAAGGCTTATATGTCTAAAGATTTATTGTTGCTAAAGCTGAGAAAGAATATTTAGGAAATATGATAATGTTTAAGATGCTAATAACGATGTTAGAAGGAAATCTGTTTTCAATTTGGTAGCTAATATGATTCCTCTTTGGGTACCTTAGTCCAGGAAAGCATTTAGTTTGAATCCCTAAGCTTTGCTACTGCCCTAAACTAAGAAAATAAATCTTTCTCCATCCCTGAAGTAACACACTTATCCTCCAAGCAAACTACTATTTACTTGTTTAATAAAACAAAAACCATGATGTGTTACATTTTTAAAGAATTATACCTTGACTTTAAAATTAGATTTGGGTTTGAGTCCTCAGTCTGCCCCTTATTACCACTTTGACCCTGAACAAGTCACAGAACTTCTTGTAGTCTCAGTTTCTTCAACTTTAAAATGATGATGATATCTACCTTGCAGAGTTGCCAGGAGTATTAATGTATTTTTTAAAAGCCTCATAAAATGCTTGCCAATATTCACTTTAAAATTTTTAATTAGTTTTTATTTTATTACAAAGGTAATAGGAGCTTCTTATAAAGTTTTTGAATAGTAGAGAATAATAGTAATAATGAATAATAATACAGAATACAGTGAAAACTATAAGTTCCTTCCCTCCAAGTGTATGTTCTTCCCTCTAAATCAATTGCCCTCTCCTGAAGAAGCAACAATAAACTCTCATGACACACGATTATTAAGAACATTCTAAGAACATTCCATGACCAGCAAAAATCCTGGAGATCCTGTATAAGCATCACATAACAGGTAAGCTAAAAATGTCCAGAATATTTCATTTCTTTAAGATAGCTTTCATTTTACAGTTTTTCTATTTTTTTAGAAAAAAAATAACAAATGGAAATATTCAAATTAAGAAGAGGAGGCCATCTTCAAAAAGTCCACAAACAAATGCTGGAGAGGGTATAGAGAAATGGGAACCCTCCTACACTGTTGGTGGGAATGTTAATTGGTACAGCCAGGACTTCCCTGGTTGTGCAGTGGTTGAGAGTCCACCTGCCAATGCAGGAGACAGAGGTTCGATCCCTGGTCCGGGAGGATCCCACATGCCGCACAGCTACTAAGCCTGTGTGCCACAACTACAGAGCCTGTGCTCTAGAGCCTGCGAGCCACAAATGCTGAGCCCACACACTGCAACTACTGAAGCCTGCACGCTCTAGGGCCATCGCGCCACAACTATTGAGCCCGTGTGCTGCAACTACTGAACCCTACGTGCCTAGAGCCTGTGCTCTGCAACAACAGAAGCCACCTCAATGAGAAGCCTGTGCACCACAACGAAGAGTAGCCCCCCTCACCGCAACTAGAGAAAAGCCTGTGCACAGCAACAAAGATCCAACGCAGCCAAAAAAAAAAAAAGTTGGTACAACCACTCTGGAGAACATTATGGAAGTCCCTTAAAAAACTAAAAATAGAACTACCATATGTTCTAGCAATCCCACTCCGGGCATATATCTGGAGAAAACCATAATCCAAAAAGATACATGCACCCCAGTGTTCACTGCAGCGCTATTTACAATAGCCAAGACATGGAAGCAACCTAAATGTCCATCGACAGAGGAATGGATAAAGAAGATGTGGTACATATATACAATGGAATATTACTCAGTCATACAACAGAATGAAATAATGCCATTTGCAGCAACATGGATGGACCAAGAAATTATTATACTAAGTGAAGTAAGTCAGACAGACAGATCTCATATGATATCACTCATATGTGGAATCTAATTTTTAAAAATGATACAAGTGAACTTATTTACAAAACAGAAACAGACTTACAGATATCAAAAACAAACTTATGGTAACCAAAGGGGAAACGTGGCAGGGGGTGGGGGGTGAGGGATAAATCAGGAGCTTGGATGAACATCACACAATGCTATATATACCATAGAGAACCAACAAGGACCTACTGTACAGCACAGGGAACTCTACTCAATACTCTGTAATGACCTATATGGGAAAAGAAACTAAAAAAGAGTGGATATATGTATATGCATAACTGATTCACTTTGCTGTACACCTGAAACTAACACAACATTGTAAGTCAACTATACTCCAATAAAATTAAAATTTTAAAAAAATGAAGAAGAGGATTAGAGGCTATTTAAAAACTAACAGTAAACATTTGGTTATGGGCATTTACTATTTTTAAAAATTTTTGTTATAATGGTAATGCATTCTTATAGCAATATCAAACAATTGTTAGGTATATAAAGTAAAAAAATGAAATTCCCTTTTTATACTCCCCCAATAACACTCCCCAGAAATAACCTCTGGAAGAGTTTTGATGTCTTAACTTTCATGTTCTTTACCTACCAGACTTGGAAATGTCTCAATTTAACTGCAAGGCTTTACTCCCTTTCATGACAGTATTAATTTTGTTTTGGTTTGGTTGGTGCTACACTTATTCATTCATTCATTCCTTTAATTAAACATATACTAAGGTACCTGCTCTGGGCCAGGTGCCGAGCAAAGTGCTAGAGATTCTTGAAGTGTCAGTGGTAGTGCCCTTGTCCCTAACAGATAATAATATTGTTTCATAAGAGCTTCATTACAGTCAGTTAGTGCAGGATGCTGTGGGACCGACCATAAGGGAGGGACATCAAACCCAGGTGATCTGGGAAGGCTTCCTGGAGAGAGCAATCTCTAAGTTGAGAACTGAAAGCTGAAGAGGCATTAGGCCTGTGCAGTGGCCGGATCTGTGGGACGACAGTGCATTAGAGAGGATGAGAAGCTGGAATGAAGAGCACAGCAGTACAGGAGGGAGGGCTGAGGGTGTTGGAGAGAGATGGTTGAAGACTTTGCAAGATACACTAAGACATGTGCACACAGGGGGTAGATGGGCCCCCTAAAAGGACTGTAAGTAGGGGAGTGACATCACCATGTTTGTATTTTAGAAACCTCCATCTGGCTGCAACTGGGAGAAAGAATTGGAGAAGGGCAAGCCAGGAGGCAGGAGTGATAGGAGGTGGTTGTAATCATCCAAGTGAGAAACAGTGTTGGACTTGATTAAGGAAGTGACAGTAGAGGAGCAAGAATGAGAGAAATTCAAGAGTAGAGGAGGTCTTCTTTCTGCAAGGATAACTGATACCTGGAATACGCCACCAAAAGTAAAGCCAGTTAATACAGGGACCAATTTTTCAAGTAAATAGCGAGGGCAAAAGACTTGATTGAAATTCTAACTTGAAAAATTAAACTAAAATTCACTTTAAAATCCCTACTTTAATATTATAAATAATTTTAAAGTTTATAATCACAATTATGAACCAATGTTTATGGTGAAGAATGAATCAGAATTTGGAAGGCATAATTTTCAACATAAATTTTATCACAGTATGATAATGACATCTTTCACATCATGTTTAGGTTTTGCAATAAGTTCATAATAGAGATCATTTGGGGGAAATATTTGGGCTTGTCAATTTCCCCAAGGGTATCTTCTTTTGCTGTTCAGATTATTTTCTTTTTGAAGTGCTGTTATGTCATCCCCCTTACGGTCCCCTACCCCCTACCCCATCTGGTCACCAGTTTAACTAGGCCAGTTTGTCATTTGCCAAAGGCTATGCCAGTACTTGGGAGCACTTCTCCCAGATCACTTTGATTGACTTTCTGAAACTGTATCCTTTAAAAGATTTTGAGTTTGTCTTCACAGTTGATTTGCTTTGAATTTAAAGCGTAACATGGGTATTTGTAATTCGCAGGGCATATTTTAATCAGGGGTATTATCATAAATGGTAAGTTTCTTAGTCAATATTTTCATGTTATAATGCCTTTTACTTTTCTATGCAACCTGTTGCCTATGGAGACTTGGGTAATGGTTACTTGGATAATGAGAAAACCCTATAATTATCTGTCACCTACTCTCCAGGATCATGCCCAACAGGGAAACACAGAACAAAGCTCTCCTCAGGAAGAAGAAAATGGATAAAGTCTTCATCTTCTAGGACCAAATCCTTTGTGTACATCAAAGACGCAACAAAGGAGAACATGAAATACCTTCTTCAAGTTTCTCTCCCATACTTGCTCAGTGGAAGGTATTTTCTCGGCAGTGCTCACATCAAAGACCACAAGATTCACTGGAAGGATCTCTGTCACTCTCTGGAAAGAAGCCCAAATATCGTTACCAATACGAGAGCATCATCTTACCCACTGATGTTTTCTGAAGGAAAAATAATAACTTTTTCTACTTTCTGCATGGGAACATAGAGTTTCTGCCACCTACTCCTCAGTCTCCCTATCCATCTCCAACCAAAGGATCCAAGGAGATCCTGAATTATGCTATTGTCTTCATCCTCATAAAGATTTAATTTCCTGGGTTCTGTGCATTGAGTTTACACCATTGTTAAAATCTTTTGATTGATGATGCATTGATTGTTTATCTAACTACTAATTCTCTCCCTTCCTCCTTTTCTTCCTGACTGTCTTTCATAAACGTATATTGAGTATCACTGTGTGCTAGGAGCTATGCTGGATGTTGGCACGCCAACGCAGACACCATCTTAATATGATGGGAAGCATCATAGGGGAGTGACTGGATCCAATTTATGTTGATTGGGAATATTTCCCTCATGCTAAATCTTTATTCCAGCTCTGTAAGGCATGACTTGTAAATAAGCACTAGTTTTCATAGAAAAGCCTAAGAAATGCTAGCCCTAGCCAGACATTTTATTTCTCCTTTGTTGTTTGATTTCTCATTCAATGTCCTTTGTTTGGTAGGGATCGTTGTGAGCAAGAGCAGTTCCCACAAGCTCAGACTGGAGTCACAGAAGTGACTCTGAAACCATGGTCCTGTGTGCATGGTCCCAGCAGCTTGGGAGGCACACAGGGCCCAGACTATGCCTGGGAAAAACTCAGAGGATTTTATATCACACCACAACACTCCTTCTATCAAAAGCAATCCTCAATACCCAGATCTTTTCCACCCTCTCCTCTGCTCACTGTTTCCACCTTTCCATTCTTCTCCTATCTAGGCCACAGGTGTACCAGCCCAGCCTTCTCTGCTCCTGGATCTTTTCCTTCCTCCCACACATACGTATGTATTTCTTTAGGAAAGCAATTCACCTCTGACCTGGATGCTCCTGTCTTGCATCCCCACACCCAACACTTAACCACATGATCTTCAAGTAGGTTTAAACACACACACACACACACACACACACACACACACACACACCATTGCACTATAGACAGTGACCTTGGGGATAGGCAACAAAAGATGCTCCAGTTTGCAACCTTGGCCCTAGTGTCTCCTCTGCATTCACTAACTCACTCATGTGTTCATTCACTGTTAGTGTGGTTGTATCAGCTCCCCTAAAAGCAGAGCCTGAAACAAAGGCTTGGGTGCAGGGAGTTTATTTGGGAGATGATCTTAGGAAGCAGAAGTGAGGGAGTGGGGAAAGTGAGCCTGGGAAGGAGAAAAAGCCAGTAAAGGTACATTATTGAGTTGAGTATTGCTGTGGATACCTGAGGCTCAATCTCCAGGGGACTCTCTGAGGCACTGCGTAGAACACACCTCAGAATTGTCCTTCTGAAGGATGGGAGGGTGGGACATTCATCCACAAACTTGCATCCCCCTCTGGTTGAGGGTTGATCTTCAGGGCGGTCACAGCTCTCTCTTCTAAGCGAGCTCCTGCACAGGAAGCCATCAGCAGGCATGGAGCTGTCCACCACAGCTGCAGCTGAAGTCAGAGGAGGGCTGACAGCATGAAGCTTGAAGCACCAACCACGGCTGCTACAAACAGCATTCATCACAGCTGTACTGTAATCATTCCTTCTTGCCTGGTTTCTCCCATGGAGTAATGAGTTCCACAAGGACAAGGACAGTTCCTTCATCTTTGTTTCCACAGTGCCTAGCACAGTGCCAGACTCACGGGAGCCCTTCAGATTTCATTTGTTGAATGAAGGAAGGAACTAGTGAAAGAACAATAGACTGAAACCAGAAACCTGAATTCTAGTCCCCGCTGGGTCACTAATTTCTGTGTGACCTTGACTATATCAAAACCTCACGTACAGCAGTTTGGTTACCTATGAACTTACAAATTCATATTTTTAAAAAATCTCAACATCAAAATGTTATTTTAAAAGGAGAAGATTTCCCATCCGTGACTGATCTTAGAATAAAATATTGTCTCCAACTTGATGGCTCTCTCTAATTCTAGGTTTCCATCCTCCAAGGTGTAAAGATGAACACTGCTGAAGAAGTAAGGGTATGTTCCAAAGTTAGTTACCTGAAAAATGTTTCATTTTCTGCCGGAAGCTTGGAAAACCTTCACTAACACTCTTATGTGAAGAGCGATAGAATGCTAATTTCCCACAGATTCATTATCACCATGAAATGAAATTTTGGAACACATCAGAGGTAAATATAATGTGCAAATGTAGAATTCAACAATTCGAGTTTTAGCTGCCTTGTGTTTTTACACCTCTGTCAACAAGACCCTCATTAAAGACTTTTTCCCATTATTCTACTTGAAAAGAAGACTGGAGAATATTATAATATTCAGGATGGAGAGATGTTCTTTCCAGTTAAGCTTTATCAAGGGAACTCATCTGTGTATATATTCCTAATTATTTTTTATCAGATCACAAATATTGTGCTCAATACTGTGCTAGGTCTTAGGGATACAATCTTGAAAAATCTCATACTCAGTCCCTTCTCTTGTGGGGCTTACAGTCTAGTAGGGAAGGACTATATTAATTATTTAAAATGAGTATTAAATTACCATTCCAAAATAAACACTTCTGGGAAGGATACAATTTTATTAGGACAAAATACACTGGGAATCATATGGCCTGAGAAGTTAAAAAGGTTTCCCCTTCACAAAGTGGGATTTGAATAGAAAGCTGAAGAATGAATAAGTAAGTGAAAGGGAGGACAGCATGTGCAAAGGCCCAGTGACAAGAATAACAGGATGCCTTGAAAGAACTGAAAGAAGGCCAGGGGAACTGGCTTACTCAGAGGAGGAGGAGTGGGGTGTGAGTGAGACTGAGAGGTAAGCACAGGCCATACTAGGCAGGCCTGCTAGGCAAGTTAAGCATTCTGGCCTAAGAGCAATGGGAAGTCATTGTTTGGTTTCAGCAGGACCTGCTGACATGATCAGATCTGCACATTTTTAACAGGGCCTTTTTTCCACATCCTTTTATATTTTTCATAATTATATGAGAATTCAAACAAAAACATTTGGTTTTGCCTGAGTTATGCTGATAATTGCAGACACACACACACACACACACACACACACACACACACACACACACTTTTCTTCCAAAAGATGTCAGTCCAGTTTGTTCCAGTATTATCTGTACGTCTCGTTCTCATTTAGGTAATATTTACTTTGTATTTCTGGGTGCAGACTGCATTTACCCGATAACTAAATTCCATGCTGGGATGTCATGGGGAATAAATAGACAGTCCTATCCCCACATATTAAGTGTGCAAGTAAAATTGCCTTCCACTGCTGGAAAATGTGAGAACAACAGCCACTGCATCAACAAGATGGGTCCAAAATGAATCGTCTGGTGGTAACTGCAGGGCCTCCCTAAATGATGTCTGTAACATCCATTACCTTCCCCAAATTTCTCAGCATATCCAAATATGGATTAAGTTGCTTTGACAGGCTCTATTTTTTATGAACTTCTTTGGCTATTACTTACTCTGTTATTTTCCTCAAGGTGCTCACGGCTGATTTATGATTTCATTTAAGGTTTTTGAGTGGTAGTTTGGATACGCTAACTAGCCCACCTTTTCCCGGATCTGCTTTTGGCTGCTTTATCTCCAACACTAAATCAGCCTGCTTAAATTCCCCTGGTACATAAGTCTCCACGACAAACACTAGTATTGGAGGTACGTCCTGCCTTATTCGGTTTGTTGAATATGTTCAAATGAATCCAATCCAACTCTGCTGATTTATAAATATTTAAATTGCATAAGTATTCTTTTACCTGCCTATTATTAATTCTGTTTCTTGATATCCCCAGAGACTCATTAATATTTGTCTTACTGAGCTCCTACTTCCTTCATTCTTTCTGTTAAAGGCAGAGACAAAATAGTAGTTCCATATTCACTGTTCTTTGCATCTTTCATAACATGTTCTCAACCCTGGTTTAGCAAAAGTGGCCTTTTTTCCTTGGGCATAACATCCTATTGTGGTTTTAGAAGGCTTTGCCATAATTTCTTCCTTCTTTTGCTTCTTTAATTCTGTCCTTTCAGCCATCTCCTGGAGTTATATTTTCTTCAATCTGTGTATTCTTTTCCCCAAACTCTACACAACTGGAGTTTTGCTTTTTTTCCCCCCAAAAGGAAATATTTATCCTTTAAACCTTGTATATCAGAATATGCTTGCTGGTTATATAACAGCACCCAGCAGCCACTTGTGTGTTCTTTTTCTAGAGGATGTACTTGAATGCCCACACCCATGTTTTTCCTTTCAATACAACAACACAAGTAGTAATCATTTAGTTCCTTAAAGACGGTTGGATGCAGTCCATTAATTTCATAGCATGTCCAGAAAATTGTTCTGAAACCAACAGCAAGGGAATATGAAATCAAGACAAGGGGTTTCCAATTATAAGTAAAAAATAATAACACAAAGGGGAAGACCCAGGAATATACCTCATCAAAAACACACTGGAAATTTTAATGTGTTTTCAAAAGAGTACATATTGTTTACCACAAAAAAACAAAAAAGTATACACACTGTACCATTACATTTATGTGTTTCAAGAATAGGCAAAACTGAATTGTGGAGATAGAAGTCAGAGTAGTGGTTACCCCTGGGTATGAGTAATGATTGGAAAGGTCCTGAAGATCCTGGAAATGTTCTATATCTTGATCTGGGTGTTGGGTACAGGGATGTGTATGTATGTACTGTGTAAAAGTTGATCAAGCTGTACCTTTGTGAATAGTGCACTTAAAAAACTGGTACAAGCAAAGCAAAGCAAAGCAATTAATGTGTTTACAAAGCCAGTTACTAAAAGCTGTAATAAATACTTGCAGTTGCTATGGACTATATCTGAAGCTACCTGAAATATTATTATTGTTAAAATTTGGTATATTTGTTATTGGACAAACTTTTCTGCTCAGTTGGCTGGTAGAATGAGAATGATCCTAGCTACTATTGCCTGAGTGCCTGCAGTGTGACAGGCATTATACCTACAATTTGTCATCTCAATATAGGGAAGGTGATATTATCCCATTGTCCAGATGAGGATATGGAACCAGAAAGATCTTCAGTAGTTGCCAAAGAGCACATAGCTAAAGAGAAGAAATCAGAGATTTAAAATCAGGTTTCTAAAACTCCAAAGCCTATGTAGTTCTTCCCACTCTATATGGCATCCAGGTAGATGATTATGAGTTAGTATTCTTATTAGCTTTTTTTACTATAGGCAAGGAATTCTACTCTGTGCAGCTTGTAAATATTCCTATCACTTGTTTTAGAAAATAAGTGCATGTAGATATATTGAAATGAGTTATAAATGATCTTAGCTGATGTTCATTGGTGGCTACAATATGCCTGACTTTGTCCCAAAGCATCACTTTAAATTAGTACAGGAAGTCTGTGAGATTCCAAATATTTCTTTTTCCCATTTTACAGAAGAGGATGAGAAGATTCAGGTTAAAAGATCTGATCGCTAGTAAATTTCAGCCTCTGGTAGTCTGACTCTTCAGAGCTCACACCCTTTACCAGTCTATTATACTGCCTATTAATGATTTTTGAAGAATGTAACTGAAAGAAGAAATAGAGTGATCAATTTTTTAAAATCCAAAAACAATTTACAAGAACAGACATGAGTAAAAGGAGCATTTGTCAGATTTACATCCATTATTAAGATGAATTTGAGAAACAATATTGGTTTACTGGATTTTTTCTGCTGTTCAGAAAGCTTATGAGCTCATGAGTTCAGTGATTGCATGGGAGTAGGCATTTTTGCAAGAGGTTATGCAGTTGATGTCAGTGCTTACACGAGTGGTTGAAAGCCGAGGTTCCCAGCTCTGCCAGTCCTCTGTCTACGGACTCGTCATCTAAGAAGACAGGCCCACGATATCTATTCCTCTCTCTTGACTTGCTTTAATGACTATTTCTGGCACTTCCGTAGATGTCTTGGATTATTTCACTTTAGTCCTGTTATTTTAAAGGTATTTTCTTGTGCGTAGTAAAATCTATTTATATATTTTGGGTCAAATATAGTCTCTGTGGAGACTCATGTGGATGCTTTCAGTCTCCCCCAATTTTTTGTATGATTTCATACACTATCAGATCATCATATTCTCCTGTTACCCAGTTACCACATCTTTATTTTTTGCCATTTCTCTCCCTACAGATTTGAAGCTTTTCACCGTAAAGGACTCCCCACCCTCGCTTTTGGTTTCTAAGAGAAAATTCACAGGAGTAGTACAACAATCAACTTTTTACTCTTCACCTACATTCATCCGTTGTTAACACCTTGCCACATTTGCTTTCTTTATTTTTCTCTCCCTATTTCTTTGTGTAAATGTGTGTGCACATGTGTGTGTAATGTATATATGTATATATACATAATTTTTCTGAACCATTTGAGAATTGGTTGCAGACACTGTAACAGATCCTTCAACAGTCATCTCCTGAGAACAAGGAAATTCTCCTACACAACCAACAATATGCCATGACTATATATTTGGGGCATTTAACCTTAATTTAAGATCGTCTAATATTCTGAGCATATTCAGATTTCTCCAGTTGTCCCACTCATGTCCTTTATAACTTACCCCCACCAGCACCTTATTTTTTCCAATCCAGGTTTTAACTGAGGATTCCACATTGTATTTAGTTATCATGTCTCTTTGGTTTCCTTTAATCTAGAACAAATCCTTAGGCTTTACTGTTTCATGAATAAAGGTCTTCCATTTTAAATATCTTACCTTCAGCATTCCTGATTTGTTTCATGAATTATTCTCCTGGAAAACTGCAAATGTAAAATATTAAAATAATTCTTATGTACTCTGGAAAAGATGGAAATAATGTTAAAATACACCTTAGAATTTCATTGATTCTCTGTCGTTCATCCAGTAAACATGGTGGCTAGACTGAAGGACACAGAGAAGAGAGAGCTACCATCTCAGCCTTCGAGATGCTCAGTTTCTAATCACAGATGGGCCTAAAATCCTTTTCCGGTTGCAGACAATTTTGGTGTTTTGTACCAGCCTGGGTTTTAGAAGAGGAACAAAATTCCAACCAGACCCTTTATTGCTGAAGTCAGCTGAGCTGTTGGAAGCCAAGGCCACCACAAGTGGCATGATGAAGAAGAAAACAAATTGAAATGCAAAGTGTGACTAATAATGAAATATTATTCTTCCAAAAGTTACTGTTGTGACTATTTCTATTACTATCATACACAGTTTTCTTTGTTACCAGGATGAGTCTTCAGGGAAAGCAACTCAGGCTTCCTTGCAAAGCAAGGAAATTAGCAATTGTTCAACATCTACAAGGACAGTTTTGTGAGAGGTTGCCATAACAACATGATGAGGCTGTCTGTGTGGCTTAATTTCAGTCACATTGAATTGGGCTTGACGTCATGTTTTAAAATATGAGTCAATATTTGAGGGGTTTTGAAGAAAAGATGTAATTATGAATTGTATGGACTGAGTTTTATTCTGAATGCAAGTCTGCCAATAGGAGAGTTTCCAATTTACTCTCCTCATTTCTGCATCAAACAAAAGCATTTTTCGGGCTTCCCTGGTGGCACAGTGGTTGAGAGTCCGCCTGTCGATGCAGGGGACACGGGTTCGTGCCCCAGTCCGGGAAGATCCCACATGCCGCGGAGCGTCTAGGCCCGTGAGCCATGGCCGCTGAGCCTGAGCATCCGGAGCCTGTGCTCCGCAACGGGAGAGGCCACAACAGTGAGAAGCCTGCGTACTGCAAAAAAACCCCAAAAACAAACAAACAAACAAAAAACAAAAGCATTTTTCTATGAAGCAGAGCTGAAATGCTGTTTCTGGAAATCTACTTTCATTACAAAAAGAATTTGATAAACTATTAGGTTGCACATTGCCATTAAGCAAATCAATATTGGGTCTATCTTCCATTAACAAATTAGTAGGAAATCTGAGTGTGTCTTCTCCGAACATTGAGGGCAATGTCAGCCATGAGCATTTTTGAAGATGCATCATTTTATTGGCTAAAATAGAAAATCACCTTTACAACAAGATTTTTCTATTCTTATTGTTTTGAGGAAAATATAATAGCTAACATTTATTGAGAGCATTGGGTTACACTGTATGAGTGACAACTTTTCAGTGCATTCTTTCATTTAATCTCACAGCAAACCTCTGAAGTAGGATTTTATATTATTATCTTCATTTACAGATGGGGAATCTGAGGCTGAAAAAGGTTAAATAGCACATTTGCTAAGTGTTGGAATTGGGATCCAATCCCTGCACTGTCTGTGTTGGAATCCAGTGCAGATTCTGATTCAGTAAATGTGGGATGGAGCCTGAGTTCTACATATCTAATCATCCCCCTAGAGATGCCAATGCTGATGATCTAGGGACGACACTTTTAGTAGAAATTGTCTAAGCCACTACACAGTGGCTGTCATGCTTTAGTATTGTGTAGATTCCGTTCAGGAAACAGTGGTGGACCATGAGCAGTACATCTAGGGATCCTAACTACAGAAACACCAATTGATAAACTAGAGTCTAATTCTATTAAACTGTCTTTCAACTGGGATATATCACAGCAATTTAGATAATAATCTAGGTGAAAATATGAAATACTTGCGCAACGCATGAACTGCAATAGAAAATCTATGAACTCTTGAGTTATCTATGAAACCCAAATTGAGAAATGGCACACTACATGTTACATGGCAGTTTGTCAATCAGTTGCGTTGAAGAATCCACATTTATGAAGTAACTATTCTCCCAGTTTCTCCCAGTTGCTGCTACATTAGTAAGAGAAAGGCTATTATTTAGAAAAACTTCCATAGATCATGATCCTTTCCAAGCAGTTATATTGGATTATTTGCAAAACAAATTTGTATAATCTTCATTTTACATGCTTCCTTTCATCAGTATATAAATAGGTAACACTACAGACAGAACTAGAAGGCAAGCCTTTCCATATTTGATATTCAATTTAGAATGTGTTATTCACGGAAAATTCTAAGAGAAAAGTTCTTATGCCTTCACTGATTTGTTAGGTTAGAGACCACGGCATGCTCTAAATCAGGGGTCCCCAACCCCCTGGCCGTGCACAGGTACCGGTCTGCAGCCTGTTAGGAACCGGGCCGCACAGCAGGAGGTGAGCGGTGGGCGAGCGAGCGAAGCTTCATCTGCCGCTCCCCATCGCTCCCCATCACTCGCATTACCGCCAGAACCATCCCGCACACCCACCGTCTGTGGAAAAATTGTCTTCCACGAAACTGGTCCCTGGTGCCTAAAAGGTTGAGGACTGTTGCTCTAAATGAGGAATGCAGCTTTATCGTTGATAGGCAGGTTGGTACACTAACTTACTTCATTGATATTTTAACCTAAATGACTGGTTCATGCGGAGAGAATGTTTACTTGAGAAAAGGAGCTGGGGCGGGGAGGGGCAAGGGAGAAAAGGGAAGGGGCCCCTGAGCTGGTGTAGCAGTGTGTGCACATCAATCTTTTTATTCATGCCCCCTCAAAGTGGTGTGGTATTTTGGTTAAAAGACTGATTCAGATGGAACTTAATTTGAATCTTGGCTCTGGCACCCATCAGCTGTGTGGCTTTGGGCAAGTCACACTGGCCTCACTGACCTCTTTGGAAAAGAAGGGACCCCCCCCAAGTCCCCTTGGATCTCTTGTCATCGTCATAAACACGAGCTTCCGGTGGGTTTTCTCTCCCACCACACATTCCCTCCACCCCAACCACTCAGCCCAGAACCAATGATTGACAGCTGTGGGGTGTAAACACGCTTGGCTCCCTTGCCTGATCAGGACAACTCTGAGTGTCCTACACCTACACTTTAGTGTGTATCATAATCCCAGGAGGGCTTGTTAAAATCCAGCACGCTGGGCCCACTCCAGAGTTTCTCATCCAGCAGGTCTGGGGTGGGGACCTGAGAATTTGCACTTCTAACAAATTCCCAGGCGATGCTGATGCTGCTGGTCTGGGGACCACACTTTGAGAATCACTGACCTACCGGATCTCCAGAGTTCCCCTGAGTCCCCCTCCTTCCCTTCCCTTCCCTACTCTACTTCCTCATTTCTCTCGCCATGTCTACTAGTCATAGAACATTTTAACACTTCCACAACCCAAACTAAGATAAGGACTCCCCTCACAGAGGTTTTAGTTCTTGTTATCAAAGCTTAGTCTCCTCATCTTTGAAAATCACTCATCTTGCATACCTTCCCACCACTCAAGATGATTTCATGATCTTTCACATAGGGTATATTATAAAACAATATGTAATTTACACTTTTCCAAAAAATTATATTTTTATAAATACATAATATTAAAATTTTTATATTTTAATATAAAATATTATATTTTGTACTTCAAACTACCTCTTTCCTGCAGATGTGATGTCTCTTCCCAGGGGAGCTGCCCCAAGCCCAAAACCAACCCCTCTTGAGAATCCCTAAAGCAGAGTGTCCTGGGTCATAGGAGGAACAGTACCCCCTTGGTTGCTGTGGTGTGTGCCTGGATAGGGAATAATGTTTAGTTCCTTTAGCTCAAAGGGCGTTTACCTGGAGGCAGGGAGATAAGGAGGGTAGTGGCTGCCTTCTCTCCAGCATTTCATGGGAACCTGGGGCATCAGGGGACATGGCAAAGCTTGGCCTGTCTGTATCTTTGTGGTTTGCGAAGTATGTTACACTGAACCTGGGATCATCTTTGAACACTTAGAATTTATTTATTTGTTAATAATTGCATATTAAGACAATCTTCTGTGATAGCTAAAACCAGGAGCTCTGGAGTCAGATATCAGGATCACAATCCTGCCTTTACCATCTTGTTTAGGACCTTGGGTGGGTTTAAAGCCATTCTGAGCCATTCTAAGTCACCATTTCCTTATCTTTAAAGTGAGAAAAAACTAATCCTCTCATCTGTAAAATGGTAAAATAAGAGATTTTTTTGTTTTTCGTTTTTCACCTGACTGATCCATGTAAAGAGGTGAGTACATTCCCTGCAAGAGAGTAAGAACTCAGCAATGTTATCACAATTATTGTTTTTGTTATTTTCATCATTGTTATTGCTGGTTGTGTTGCTATTATTAGCACTAGTTAGGTGCCAATCATTAGGCAGTGGGATATAGCTGTAATACTGAAACATAAATCCCAGCACCGAAATGAATGTCTAAATCCTGGGGAGTTGATGTATAATTTGAGTAGTCAGGCAAGAAGGGGCTGAAGAAAGTGCTGGATGTGGCCCCTTGTGGAGTATCCTGCCTTGAGGCTCCAAACTGTAATCCTGTGTGACTGAAGTCAGGACCCTCTGTCAGTGCTGTTCCACTGCAGGGTTGATGTTGGCTTCCCCATGCCCTAGCACAACTTTGCATGGGTGCATTTCCTGCTAAGTGATATTTACCAACTCGCCTGGCTTCACTGAGTGATAAATGCATCACCAGTTGAGGACTTTACACTTGTTTGCCGTTTGTAAACCAAGTTGCTATAGTAGGCATGACTGGCCACCTACAATCCCACAAGTGGAAGAATGATTGCATTTCATTATTTTCTTAAATCTTTGCTTAAGTTTTCTCATCTTGCCAGGGTGGGTCCAATATTAACCTCGGTCATTACTGGAACACTTTTCTTCCCCATGTTCCCTCCCACCCTCTACCAAGGATGCTGTGCAAAGGTCTCACGTGGGTCTCACATGATCCCAAAGAAAGCATGGGGTACCATTCTATCAAGCTGCAGGACCTTCTCGGGCTTGGGCACTGGAGTCAGGGCAGAGGTGGAGCCTGGGTGCCTGGCTTCCAGCCTGCTTAAGCACCCCAGAGTAGTACTCTCTGAGATTTTGATGCCCCCAGAGTGCTGCCATGGTTGGGCTTTATGTCCCAGCTAATCAAAGTTTCCCCAACATTTGTCCTCTTCCCAATCTTCTCTGAGAAATGCTTCCCTCTTGCCTCTTATGACCTTTAAAGGTACTCCTCCACCAGCTCCAGAAAACCCATAATAATCATTTCAGTGACTTTGGGTTTCCACACAAGACAGGAATTGCTGCTGCCTTCAGACCTCCCCTGATATAAGGAAGCCCAACGTCTGGCTCTCTGTTTGAAAAGAGAATCATAAAAATATAGGAAGAACCTGCAGAAATGAATACCATCCCAAAATTATCTTGCAATTTTTCATTGGATTGGGTAGCTTCATTCATTTGCTTGATTTATTGAGAGCCCACTGTATGCCAGGCAATGCATCGGGCACTGGGGCACAGGAGTGAGCCAGACAGATCCTGCCTTCATGGACCATCTAGAAGCACAGTGGCAGGATACCCTGGTCTGTATCCAAATCCCACAGGTGCTGGAGACCAGAGCCAACTGCCACTGCCAACTTGGCCGTATTATTATTTAACGTTGATGACAGTCATGGTTGCTTTCATTTCCTTGGGTGCCACTTGTGAAGGCAAAGCTTGTGAAGATAATTTGGAAAGTCACAACAGGTTGTTCTCAGGGCTTTTTGAGCTGAAGGTTCTGGCTGAGGTATGCTACTTTTGAAAGGTGGCACTGACTGATTTTCATCACCTCTTTGCAGGAGTCCAGCTTTATTTGGAGTTTTCTTGGAGAAACTAGAAGACTGAGGCCAATTATTAGCCAACATTTTCTTTCTCACCCAGAGGCCCCTGAACACTTATTACTGATACTCAACTATGTCTGAATGATTTTTTTTTCCCTTACTGTTTCATCCAGGAGAGTTTTGTTTCTTCAAGAGTCTGAGCTTCTTGAGAGCATAAATGCATTATTTCCTTGATGTACTCTTCCGTGAATACTTAAGGAGTAGAATGATTTGCATTTGTGTGCAAGTTAGACTTTGGGTGATTGCCTTTTTTTTACCCTCCCATGTGTAGTATTCCATGTTATACACGTTACATTTAGCTCCCTTGATCAATATTGCCCTTTTGGGCTGTTTATACTTAAATTGCCTTCTGTGCCTGAATGATGATTTCATTTTACTTTTCAGCAACCATTCAAGTAAATATATGAGGAAGTGACAACACAATCGGCATGCAGTAGATGGCTTGGCTGGGTTTCTTAAGTGGGAAAGTAAAAGAGAGAGAGGTAGGGAATCGACCAGCAATGATCTTCAGCTTGTCATTTCCTATTTATTTGTAGCCCAGATAGCACAGAATCTATTTGTAGTGCACAACTGATACCTACTTGAGAATTAATAAAGGAAAATAGAGATGCAGTTTAATACAGTGTATAAGAACATGGGCTTTGGGATTCTATGGACCTATGTGTCACTATTCTGCCCCTTCCTTGATGAGTAAGCATAGGCTGGTCACTTTACCTCTCTGGTTCTTAATTTCCTCATCTGTGAAATGACAATATATTACTATCTACTTCAGAGGGTTGTTAGGAAGATGGAGAAAGGTAATGCACAGAAAGTGTCTAGTTATTATTATCCGTTAGGATATCTTTCTACCACCTCCCAGACAGTTCACAAAGTTCCTAGAGCAAAGCTATGGAACACTAGAACACTCACCATGGACCTGATGTTTTGGGGTTTGGAAGGAGATAATTATTAAACCAGCTGATTAAAAGAAAAAAAACAAAAACAAAAACAAAAAACCTTGGCTAATATGCATAACATCAACCTTTCTGCCTCTCCTTTCTCTTGCCTTGACATATTAAGGTAAAGTAGATGAGCTTGCCCTCTAGCTCTCTTCCATGTATTTTTCATTATCATGTTGAATATTTCGTGACTTCTTCAAGAATGATTCAATTCACCTGTGATGATTAACTTTATGTGTCAACTTGGCTAGGCCACAGTACCCAGACACAATTGTCCCTCAGTATTCTTGGGGGATTGGTTCCAGGAACGCCTGCATATGCCAAAACCCATGGATGCTCAAGTCCCGTAGTTGGTCCTCGGTATCTGTGGTCCCACATTCACAGATTCAGCCAATCTTGGATTGTGTAGTACTGTGCATATTTACTGAAAAAATTCTGCATAAAAGTGGACCCATGCAGTCCAAACCTGTGTTGTTCAAGGATCAACTGTATTTGGTCAAACCCTAATCTAGACGTTACTGTGAAGTAACGTCTGATTTAATTAGCATTTAAATCAGTAGACGTTGAGCCAAGCAGATTACCCTCTGTAATGTGGGAGGGCCTTACCCAGTCAGTTGAAGGTCTTAAGAGAAAAAAGACTGACTTCGCCTGAGGGAATTCTGCCTCCAGACTGCCTTCAGACTCAAGCTGCAACATCAAGGGAATTCCCTGGTACTCCAGTGGTTAGTACTTGCTCTCACTGCCAAGGGCCTGGGTTCAATCCCTGGCTGGGAAACTAAGATCCCACAAGCTGTGTGGCATGGCCAAAAAAAAAGCTGCAACATCATCTCTTCCCTGGGTCTCCAGCCTACGTTGTAGATTTTGGACTTGCTAGCCTCCAAAATTATGGGAGCCAGTTTCTTAGAATAAATCTGTTGGTCTATTGGTTCTTTTTCTCTAGAGAACCCTGACTAATACATTACCATGTTCACCCCCACCTTTAGAAAATCTGATTGCAAATAGGTCAGGCAGACTTTCTATATCTCAATAAGACGAGGAAGAAGATGGGGCACAAGTTTGGCTTGCATCTCCACCCCCTCAAATAGGGCCTGATAGCTGCACCCATGCAACTGAATCTTTGCTTCACTTTCAGAGTTATGCGTGATGTTCAATCATCCAAGATGATAGATTCTCAAGGGAAGATGAAGCTTAGTACACTTTTCTTAAAAAGGCATTTAAGTAAGAATTTCAACAATAAGGGTTGGAGCAGAAAGATTTTCTGGTTAATTAAGTTAACCAGAATATGGCATTCCTGAAGCAATCTGATTAATCCACCGTTAACATATTTTGAAAAATAATCACAAGAGACTTTGAGAATGTTGAAAGGAAATTCTAATTTTGAAAGCACAAAAGCTAAGCAACAAACACAAGTTTTTCCAATATGACTGTGTTTACTTAATCTTCCAAAAAATCTGGCCAATTTCTTCCATTTCAGATTTTACTCTAACAGCACTAATTTATCACTTGCTTTTAAGACTAATTTTCCAACTGGTTTTCTCCACAAATGACTCAAACTACACTGGAATGGCTTGCATTTCAAGGTGTGTAATTGTTTAATATTTTCTTCAGAGGCAACATTTGTGCTTAGGTAAGCGTGTCGAACTTTTATGCATTTTAACAATCCAACACCCACTTACTTGAGTTTCACACTGTGGTTAGCACTATGGCTAACATATTTCCTAGTTTTTTTTTTAAAGTATGTATTTTTGATGTCTAACTTATATCAAAATAGGATTCATTTTACACTGTTAATGTAGCTTAATAGGATATGATATTTGCTGAAGAAAAAAAACAAATCTTGCTCATCTTTTAATATCTTGTTGAGCTGTGCATGGCGTTTGAATAAAATACTTTGAGATTTACTTGGAGAAAAAAAAAAAAACACTCCCTTACAGCCTGCATTTATTTTCAGGAAGGTTACCAGAATATTGCTGAATTTGCCATCGCAACTACCAACTACCCTTACTTATTATTGACTTTCATCAGTATTTTCTGCATGGGTTCTCCCGGGAATGTGTCTTCAGATTTTAGATGCAAATAGGATGACGCTAATATCTGCTTGACTGGTGGCTGTGCATAGAGTTGAGAGAAATGCTGGCTGGTGTGTGTTATAATCACGGAGGCAGCAGTGGTGAAAAGCAAGTGGAGGAGCGAGGAGGATTATGTCCCAGGTTGACTAGAAAGAGCTCAGTGAGGTGCTACTGAAATGAATATAGCTTCTCCTAGGAAACTGCACTAAGATCAAGAAGCAACCAAAGAGGCTGCACTTCTGACAGAGCAAAGATATATGTTTTACATTCTGAGCCCTCTAGGATTACTTATTTTAAGATAACATGCTTTTTATGGAAGCCTTAGAGCTAAATATAAAACAAACTACATTTCCCATGCATCTCTGTTCCAGACAGCCCCTCCAGTCCCCCTTGGCGGCAAAAGCACTGATTTTCCCAAGCACTTGGCTCCATGTCAGAGGGAGGTAAAACTGGCGAGGACAAGAGAGATACTAAAATCCTGTGCCGCTGTGAAGGGTTACAGAGAGAAAAAGCTTATGTTCAGGTTTTCTAAGTCATAAGGCATCGAGTATAAACAAGAAAAGAATTAGCTCTTCCAACATACACTGAACTAGGCATACCATACGTGCTCTTGACAGACTCTACTTGGCTTCTCTTTAAAAACTAGGTTGAGTTGGAGAAACTAATTAATTAAAACACACAGGGAGATCTTTTACTTTGCTTCACATATTTGAATTTGTTTTCCTATCTTATCAAGGAAATAAAAAATGATTTTTGGCTAAAGGAAAAACTGCTTTGGGGGCTAAATGTGTTTGGTTATACCTCATTGTCTGCTTTGCAAAAACACTGCAGTCATAATTTTCATATGTAATGAGTAGTCTGTTGTTAGGGAAACGTGTTACGATGCTGGGAATGGAAAATTAAGAAAATCCTTGGCAAGTTGGAACTTAGTGTTCATATCATATTAGACAGGAGTTTTTTCCTCGTTATTTCTCCTCACTGCTTTCTTCTGTTAATTCTGAAACACTAAGTTTCTAGCTCTACTTTCAGGATTGAGATGACAGGATGTGGAGTGTAAGACTTGTACCTTCCTCAAATCAATTTTAGTTTCTGTCCTTAAAAATTATTGTTCATTATTTTTTAAAATATTGCATTAAAACTCTATTCAAAGAAGACATACAGATGACGAACAAGTACATGAAAAGATGCTCAACATTACTAACCATCAGGGAAATGCAAATCAAAACCACAATGAGATATGACTTCATACCTGTTAGAATGGCTATTCTTAAAAAGAAAAGAAATAACAAGTGTTGGCAAGGATGTGGAGAAGGGGGGAAACCCTTGTGTACTATTGGTAGGACTGTAAATTGGCACAGCCACTATGGAAAACAATATGGAAGTTCCTCAAAAAATTAAAAATAGAACTACCATATGATACAGCAATTCCACTTCTGGGTGTTGGTGCAAAGAAAACAAAAACACTAACTTGTAAAGATATATACATCTCCATGTTCATTGCAGCATTATTCGCAAATACCCAAGACATGGAAACAACCTAAGTGTCCATCAGTGGGTGAATGGATAAAGAAACTGTGGTATATACACACAATGGAATATTATTCAGCCATTAAAAAATGAAATCTTGCCATTTGCCACAATGAATGAACCTGAAAGGCATTATGCTAAATGAAATAAGTCAGACAGAGAAAGACAAATACCATATGACCTCACTTTTATGTAGAATCTAAACAACAACAAAAACAAAACAAAGAAACAAAAATCAAGCTCATAGACACAGAGAACAGATTGTTGGTTGCCAGAGGCAGGCAGTGAGGGGTGGGAGAAATGAGTGAAGGTGAGTCAAAAGGTACAAATTTCCAGTTATAAAATAGATATGGGACGTAATGTACTGCATGGTGACTATAGCTAAAAATACTATATTGCATATTTGAAAGTTGTTAGGAGAGTAGGTAGGTCTTAAAAGTTCTCATCACAAGAAAAACATTGTATAACTATGTGTGGTGAGGGATATTAACTAGACTTACAGTGCTGATTATTTTGCGATGTATACAAATATTGAATCATTATGTTGTACACCTGAAACGAATATGTTATATGTCAATAATACCTCAATAAAAAAAAAAAGAAAAATTCTATCTTGACACTGAGTTTTTTGGCACCCCCTTAAATTTTGTTCCTGAGACAGTGCCTCACTTGCCTCATGCAAGTCCTGCTGTGTCTCTGCTTGTCAACAGCCTTTGGGAAGAAAGCTCCATATAGTGAATGGCCTATTTATTCACCAACTAACCTCATTGGTTGAGGGTTCCCCTTGAAGGCATTAAATTCCTGGCGTTTCTTTTTATTTTTCACTTTCAAAATTATTTTATTTGCAACGTAAACCCAATGCTATTCTATATAATACAATATAATGATAAAAGCTTTGAATATGAATTGATCTTGATTTGAATTCTGGTTCTGTCATAATTTTCTCCATGATTCAAGCAAAATGTATCATCTCTCCAAATCTCAGTATCTTTCTCAGTAAAATGGGGATAATAGTAATTACAAAGTATTTTATTACAAGGTTTAATTGATACAACATATGTTAAATTGCTAAATATGCCTACCACATCGTGTATATAATGATTTTAATGAGAACTGTGATCCATGCACTTTAAACATTTTAAAATTCTTAGAAACATTTGCCCTGTTCCTTACTACATAAGTATTCTTATTTGAAAACGTGTGAATTGGTTTTAAAAAGCATTTTTTTAACATCTTTATTGGAGTATAATTGCTTTACAATGGTGTGTTAGTTTCTGCTGTATCACAAAGTGGATCAGCTATACATATACATATATCCCCATATCTCCTCCCTCTTGTGTCTCCCTCCCACCCTCCCTATCGCACGCCTCTAGGTGGACACAAAGCACCGAGCTGATCTCCCTGTGCTGTGCAGCTGCTTCCCACTAGCTACCTATTTTACATTTGGTAGTAAATATATGTCCATGCCACTCTCTCCCTTTGTCCCAGCTTACCCTTCCCCCTCCCCAATAAAGATGGATGTAGAGAATGGACTCCTGGCATTTCTGAATGCCTTACTCAAGGACTACATAAGCTCCCCTGGTGTGGGAGAAAAGTCCCAGGCAGAGAAGGAGAGAGGCTGGGCCTCTGAGGTGGGAAGTGGTCAGCATGTGTGGACCCTGTGCACTGTAGTTGGAGTGGACCAAGAGGATCGGGAGTGAGGGGGGATAGAGTGAGGAGTCACAGAGCAGTCAATGGCCACTATCTAGAGGCATTATCTCATTTAATCTTCCCAATAACACCATGAGGTGGGTATTAGTGACAGCTGGGTGTAGGGTCAGGTGAGTGAGTGCTGAAAAACTCAGTAACTGAGATAAATTGTATTTTAAGGCAGCACTTTAAAAACTCAAAATTAAGGTCTGAAAATCATGCTAAACAAAATTATCAACATTTTATTTTATTTTATTTTTTTTATTTTTGTGGTATGCGGGCCTCCCTCTGCTGTGGCCTCTCCCGTTGCGGAGCACAGGCTCCGGACGCGCAGGCTCAGCGGCCATGGCTCACGGGCCCAGCCGCTCCGCGGCACGCGGGATCCTCCCAGACCGGGGCGCGAACCCGGTTCCCCTGCATCGGCAGGCGGACGCGCAACCGCTGCGCCACCAGGGAAGCCCCAACATTTTAAATAAAGACAGAACTGACCCTGGACTTGACCCTGACTCTCTTGCTTCACCCTAATGCTGGCCCTAGTTCCAATAAAATTTTATTTACAAAAAGAGGTGGCTATAGATTTCCAATTTGATTTCTTAAAATATTGCATTAAAATGTGATTTATCTTGACTACTGAGTTTTTGACGCCCTCTTAACTTTTGCTCCTGAGGCTAGTACTCCTGGCCTTGGCACTAACATTATTTGTTTTACAGATGAATAGGCTGAGGCTCAGACACATGAAGCAGATTGCTCTAAGTCACTTGGGTGACCCCAGGTGACTCCAGGGTGAGCACTATCAACCACCAATGCAGACCTCTCCCCACTTCAGGCCACCCCCCTAAACTTTCTCCTACTTTGGGTAAATGTGAGGTTAGTAGCTGCATAGCTTTGCTGGAAAAGGTACAGCAGAGTTAAACTGACAAAGCAGTTGTAGCTGACTGCTTGTCACATGACACATAGATGAAGCAAACTGAAAACCTGCCAGTTCTACAAAGGTTTATTGACCCATCTCAGCTGCATGTGTTTATTTCACAACCATAGAGTAAAACCTGGGAATATGTGTGTGCTATAAAAAGAGAAGTTGGACATTTTCTAATTTTTCAATATCTAATAATTGCACATAAATGCACCTGATTTTCCATTAGCTAAATGGGCTTGCCAGAAAGAGCTAATGAATATTGCATGGTTGAGTTCTGTCACTTTTTCAAGGAGGGACTGGACATGAAATCATTTCTTTTAATACAGAGACAAAGACAAGTGACTTTGGAATTTAATGAAAGGTGCCAGATTGGAAAGCTTGCTTGAGCAGCCTTGCCTCCTCTTCACACGGACATGCAGAGGCTCTCAATATGGGTTTATGGATTGACTGACAGACTAAATGATGGCCTGTTGAGTGCAGAGCTTTAGGATACAAAGCAGGTAAACAATACAGGTTGGTACAAAGCACCTATAACACACCCAGCTCTTTTGTGTTTGGGTCCTTACAAATGATAAAAGTGTGGGGCAGGTTTTTTTCCTACTGAAAACCATCAGATATGTTGTTATGAAATTCCAACAGACTTGACAAGAACTCTTCTGGAGTTTCTGGTTTGGCTATTTTCATGGCAAGACTTAACTAGTGGTGGTCACCAAGTCTCTTCTTCATTGCTGACCTTACCATGTCTTTGTTTTCCTGATGATTGGTGTGAAAACATTTCCCTCTTAATATTCAGACGGTGATATTTTTATGTTGCCCATTCGAATAGGCATTTATCTGCCCTTTTGCTTAAAATGATGCTAAGGTTCCTGAGATAGCTGCTTTTGTTATGTTTCTACTGGAGATGCCAAAGTGGACAAATGTCCACTGAATGACCACAGGTTGTGTTTAAGATCCAGCTTCTTAGATGTGGGATGGCCTACAGTAATTATACATTGAGTTTCTAAAATTAATTTGAAACGTTGGCCATAAAGGGACAGAGAAGAAATGAGTTCTAATGCATTTTAGGAGCATAAAATTAGAATGGTGTAGTTTGATTGACAGCAGTCTAATGTTATTAGCAATTCTTATCTAGTTAAAAAAGGGAGGGGTCATGTTTCTTCGAAGTCACAATCTTCATTTTTGTACTTTGTAAATTATTAACCATTCTATTAGAAAAATAATGAGAAGCTGCAGATTAAATGGCAAAGGCATAGTTAGTAAAAAATGCCTTTTGATAATTTTGACCTTGGGAATGTGATGGGTATGGATTAGAAATAGACTGGTTGGTTCCTCATCTTAGTTCTTTACACTGTACCATCAGGTAGGCCTGGCACTAAACTCAAAATAAGAACAGTAAGCCTTTTCCATAGCTTAGAATTAAGGACATTATAAATGTATGGGAGGTGTCAGAATTAATTTAATTATCTGCTGAATGACTTCTGTGGGAAGAATATTGTGCTATGATTTTGAGAACAAAGGAAATAAAATATAAGAGCTGGTCTATGCCAATGGAGAGTTTACTGTCTGGCTAGGGAAACAAACAGAAGCATGTAGTAGATGTGCAATTCTATATAGCTGCAATATATATGGGTAAAATGAAGTGCTAAATTGTATACTGGAAATAATTTGAGAATAACTATTTTTTAAAGGTGCTAATTGTGATACTCATTAATTGAGTTTAAATGGAAAGAGTAACTTTAATCAAGAAATATGAAGTATGATATGATATGCTTGCAATGTGTAGGGTATGTGCTATTACCTTCTGGCTGTTCTTTCTCTATCCCCCTTTCCGCTCTTTTTATTTCTGGCCATTAAATGGTGAAAGTCCTCAAGACTCAGTCCTGAGTCATCTCCTTTTCTCTCTTTACTTTCTCTGTCTGGAAAATCTTATTCATGCCCATGGCTTCAATGACCTCTAATAAACAGATGTTTCACAAATTTACATTTTCAGCCCAGATCACTCCCCTAACCCCAAACCCATACACCCAACTGCTTCATAGACAATGTTTCTTGGATGTCTTCAAAGGATAAAAAAGCATATGAATATAATTTAATTATTTTCCAAACTTAGTCTCCTTCCAGTGTTTTCTAGTTTGGGAAATGATCCCAACATCTATCTGACTTATCCAAGGCAGATGCAAGCCAGAAAACTGGAGGTCATCGCTGAAGCTGCTATCCTTCTTACTATCCTGTCTGATTCATCAAGGCCTGTCAATTTTACCCCCGTATATCTTGCAAATCCGACCAATTCACTCCACCATTCTGCAGTCTATGTTCTCTTCCTTTGCTACTCTCATGACATCACGTTTTCTCCCATCATGACACCTAGTCATAGTTAGTAGCTAGTTGCACCAGGCACATCTAGTTGCCTAATCATCATTCATTTCCACATTTTTCCTTAGTAACAAAACCTGAATTTTGTTCAGGTATCTGCCCTTCCCTATGTGAATCAGGGGAGGATGACCTTATTTCCATCTCACAGTAAATCTCCTTGCCAATGATTGGCTAAGAGATGGGTGCCATAACCAAGTTTGGGACAATGAAACACAAAGGTATGTGTACCAGGCGGCTGTGGGGATAGCATTTCTTGCTGTTAAGGAGAGGACTCAGAAGCAAACAGTCCGTTTTCTGCCTCTGCTGACCAGAATGAGCTGCCTCCAACAGCTTCCGTCATCTTGCTGCCAGCTCAGGGATGGAGACCACAGAAAGAGGTGGGCAGCACTGGGACCCCTGCCAGCAAGTGGAGTCACCTATGAGAGGTGCCAAATGTCCATGCTGTTTTTGTCAATTTCAGGTGAAGATTTTGTTACTTGAAGCTGGAGCTATCTTAAAGGACACAATAATTTCTCAACTGTTTATTTGATTAATAAAAAACAAAGTTCCCACCCCTCTTCCCCAACTAGATTATATGTAACTACATCTGATTTGCTCACTGTTGGATTCTCTAAATGAAGGACCACATCTGCACATAGTGGGAATTCAGGCAATATTTACTGAATGAATAAATGCCCTAGCCATGGAAACGACAGGTGAGCATATAACAAGAAAAGTAGTGACACAAAATGATGTTTGATCAATGCCAGTGACTGGGAGGAGGAGCTTGAAAGAGAAATAAATCAGGGTGGTTTGGATGGCTGCAATGATCTTTGTAGGGGAGATAATCCCTGAGGTTATCTTTTTTTTTTTTAAATTTTTATTTATTTATTTTTGGCTGTGTTGGGTCTTCATTTCTGTGCGAGGGCTTTCTCTAGTTGTGGCGAGCGGGGGCCACTCTTCATCGCGGTGCGCTGGCCTCTCACTGTCGTGGCCTCTCTTGTTGCGGAGCACAGGCTCCAGACGCGCGGGCTCAGTAGTTGTGGCTCATGGGCCCAGTTGCTCCGCGGCACGGGGGATCCTCCCGGACCAGGGATCGACCCCGTGTCCCTTGCATTGGCAGGCAGACTCTCAACCACTGCGCCACCAGGGAAGCCCCTTGAGGTTATCTTTAAGCACTGGTTGGCTTTGTACAGACAGATAGATGGCAACAGTGGCAGTGGAGGGAAAGTACACAAGAAAGGGATCCAAGGGCAATAGAGTAGAGTAGGATTGAGAACATTTTGGTTAATGCCTCAGCTCACAATTTGAAAGACCCTGTGAATTGACAGACATCCCTAAAAGCTATTACATATAAAAAGTATGGACTAGTTCTGAGAGAAAGGGAGAATCCTTAAAGATTTTTGAACAGGAGTGTATCCGGATGTTATGTATCTTGCTGGTACTTAACTCCTGGGTTGTGGGGGGGGGTGACCCTCACTTCACAATATCTAATTATTAGAGGAAGAGAAGAAGGGCCCTGTGTCCATGATTGTACAATTATACATACAATGGGTAATGTAATTAAAAAAACCTTCCATTTTAAGCTTTTAACAGCATGTCTCTCAAGTTGAATGAAAGAATAATTGCATACATAGTATCTTACCTGTAGGCAGATTTCATAGTCATTCATTTTCAAATATCTGATGTCAGTAATTTAAGTAAGACTTCCAGAACATTATTCCTCCGTGCTACAATGTTGGGTACTCAATAATTTCAAATTGATTCATTGCTATACCTAATGAAAAAAATCATTTTAAGTACTCTACCTATTTTCCCTAAGGGAAAATGCTTGGGGAGCCCACTGTTCAATAGTTCTCTTAATGTCATGACTTGATTTTATACATCTCTTCAACGTTTTTAAGGGATTTGGAGTAAAGCTTTAAACATCTTCGAATGCTAGTTGGGAAAACCCATATCTTTGAAAGTTAAATTACTTTGTGCCTTAAAAACAGGAATTTCACAAATAATTTTTTTTGGAATGATGTGTTTGAAATAGTTATAAACGCTTGCTATTTTTTGCCAGTTTTAGGACTTTTTAATATTTGCAATATGGTGATACTCTTTTAGAAACACTATTGTGTGTGTGTGTATAATTATATTTGTAGCCATACTTGTTAATAAAAAATAGTTTGAAACATAGAAACTCTGCCCTGCTTATTTTAACTATTTCTCAGACCTTTATTAGTTTGACTCTTCTAGTTGCAAGTAACAGAATGGGAGTTTGGCTAAATGAAACCAAAAAATGAAAGAAGGGGGTCTCAGAATCCAGGGGAAAAGCTGAGGCCTCAGGAGGGGCCAGCAGGGGTATAGAAGGGCAATAAGGGAGTGCAGGGGAAGTAGGGGACAGAAAACAGTTCCGTGACGACATTGCTGTAAGGGGTAAAAAGGCTCTATTTGTTTTCAGTTCATTTGTCGTTCGGCTCATGATTCAAATTCCAGGGAGAAAGAAAGGATGAGTATGATTAGCCTAGCTTGAGTCTTCTACTCACATCTTCTCACCAAGCCTGAAGTCAGTGGGGAAGGGTCTTCCCCAAGAAAAATTCAGCTGCTCTTGCCAAAGGAAGGTGTCCACTCATGGACGAAGCCCAGGTAAAAACACCAGATGTTATTTGTAGCACCCAATACCTGGGCTCTTAGATGTCATTTATCTCCAAATTTGTTTCTCAAATTCAGCCTCCATACTGGCTGCAGAGTGATCCCCATAAAACCCCAAACTGACTCTTTTTTAAAAAAAATTTGTTTTGGCTGCGTTGGGTCTTTGCTGCTATGCACGGGCTTTCTCTAGTTGTGGCAAGTGAGGGCTACTCTTTGTTGTGGTGCGTGAGCTTCTCTTTGCATTGGCTTCTCTTTGTTGCGGAGCACGGGCTCTAGGTGTGCAGACTTCAGTAGTTGTGGCACGCAGGCTCCATAGTAGTGGCTTGCAGGCTCTAGAGCACAGGCTCCGTAGTTGTGGTGCATGGGCTTAGTTGCTCCGCAGCATGTGGGATCTTCCCGGACCAGGGCTCGAACCCGTGTCCCCTGCATTGGCAGGTGGATTCTTAACCACTGCACCACCAGGGAAGGCCCCCCAAACTGACTCTTATCCTTCCTGGCTTAACCCTCTTCAGTGACTCCTTTTTTTAAAATTAATTAATTAATTTTATTGGGGTATAGTTGTTTTACAATGTTGTGTTAGTTTCTGATGTACAGTGACGTGAATTAGCTATATGTATATATATATTCCATCTTTTTTGGATTTCCTTCCCATTTAGCTCACCACAGAGCATTAAATAGAGTTCCCTGTGCTACACAGCAGGTTCTTATTAGTTATCTATTTTATACATATTACTGTATATATGTCATTCCCAATCTCCCAATTCATTCCACCCCCCACCTTCCCCCCTTGGTGTCCATACGTTTGTTCTCTATGTCTGTGTTTCTATTTCTACCTTGTAAACAGGTTCATCTGTACCATTTTTCTAGATTCCACATATATGCACTAATATAGGATATTTGGTTTTCTTTTTTTCACTTACTTCACTCTATATGACAGTCTCTAGGTCCTTTAGTGACTCCTTAAGGACCTGGTGATTTTTCAGTGTCACTTTTCACATCTCTCAGCCTAGACCTGCTGCTCCAGCCTCACAAACTGCTTAGAGCATCTCTAACCTTAGGTTTGTGCCGCTGTTTACCTGCCATGTGGATTTTAAGCTCTATTCCTGTCTGTATGTCCATCAGTGGGTTTACCACATGGGATTACAATGAGCAGCTTAAGGGTCTGTTTCTTGCAGGAGATTTATATCTCATTCATTTTTTATCTCTAGGCATTGCACAACACCTGCCTTCATTATTATTTATATTATTTCTCAATAAGTTTTGCTGACCACATAAATGAATGAATTCAATGTATTATTTTTCCCTTACAGATGATGATGGCAAACCTGATGTCTGTAGTAACTATCATGTTTGTAGATACTAACTAGCTTTTAATAGTGCTGTATTATTGTTCACCCAAATTCCTTAAACTAAAGGACAATTTTTATTTGGGAGCCCTATTTCCACTATGAAAAAAGAGTCCTGTTTATTTCCATTTGCTCAGGTTTATTTTTTAAGTTTCCTTGCTATTTCAGGGATATAGAGATGAAGATATACATTTTCATAGTGAGGGGTATATTGCTAGGTACTTTTCTTTTTTTTTTTTTTAATTTTCTTTTTTTTTTATACAGCAGGTTCTTATTAGTTATCTATTTTACACACATTAGTGTATGTATGTCAATCCCAATCTTCCAATTCACGCCCTCCCACCCGCTGGCTTTGCCCCCTTGGTGTCCATACATTTGTTCTCTACATCTGTGTCTCTATTTTTGCCTTGCAAACTGGTTCATCTATAGGTAGGTACTTTTTTAAACCAGAAACTGGAAAATCATGGGATGACTTGGGATAATTTAGATTACTGCATGGTATTATTCTGTTCTCTCAGTTCCAGTAATTTCATACTGCTACTCTTCTAGAACATTTACCTCCCTTGCCTTTTTTTCTTGCTACTAGCAGCACATTGTAAGCTCTTGTGTATTTGTTATAAACTATCACCCCCAAATACTCTTAAGCCTTTTTGCTCTTTAGAGGAATTCTCAGTTTATGTCTGTGCTTCATAGTATTTTCCCCAAAGTGTGTTGTTTTATGTTCTTGTAAATTGAACTCATCACACTTAAACTTGCGTGCCTCTCTAAGGTCTCTGGATTATTCTGTACTGTTGATATATTTTTCACTGTTTATGATTTTCTGCAAATAAGAATAATGTACAATTTACTTTGTGCTTCAGACCACTAATAAAGGTATTAAAGAGCATGTGCTTCAACTTTTGCCTTCTGGCTTCCTGCTTTTCCCCGTCTGACTCTGGCCTGTTAGCAGTTATTTTTTTCATGCTGTCATTTTTTTCTGGTTAAAATATTATATATATATATATATATATGCAGAAAGTAGCTTGTAATTTTTCTTAATTTCAGCACCAAGGAGCAGATAACCAAGATAAATATTATGTCAAAAGACATCTTTTTATTTTCCCCTGGAATATATGTGTTTGGGATTATTATAATATTTATTGAAACTATACTATATTTATAATAGTAGCTAACACTTGTATAGTGCTTGCTGTGTTCCAGAACTATCCTAAGTATTATACATGGAATACCTCACCCAATACCCACAACAACTCTATGAGGTAGGTACAGGTATCTCCTCCATTTTGCAGATGAGGAAATCGAGGCACTGCAGGCCTTGTAAAGTACATAAGTCACACAGCTAGCAATTTGCAGAGCTGGGACTCAAACACAGGCTGTTTGGCTTTGGAATCTGGGCTCTTAATCAACCCATTATATTGGATTCAAAAAAGGCCTCGCTAAGTGAGAGATACTGAAAAGAACCCCACATGGGTCCTACCCCAAGCTGTTGACAACATAATTCAGGGTTTGCACATAAGCAGCCTGTGTCTCCTTCTTCCTCCCCTCACTCCTCTCCTCAGTCAATCAGCAACCACCTCTTACCTCCTTAACAGTTTTTCTTTCCTTCCCCATTATTGCAACCTTGGTTCAGTACATAATGATCACATGCTGAGATTTCTACAGCTATCTCCCCACCTGTCTCCTTTATTCTATCTTGGGCCCCTACAACTCATTCTCTATAATGCAGACTGAGTTACTTTATAAAAACACAAACATGATCTCCTACCTTCTCTGTCTAAAGCCCTCAGATGGCTCCCAGAAAACATTCCAAACTCCTCAGCAGGCATCCAAAGCCGCTATGCCTCACCTTTCCGCTCATCTTCCCCTGAATTCCACACTCCATGGAATTCATCCTGTGCTCACCTGTGTCTAGCCCTTTGAAGGAACTGTTTATTGATCAGTCACCACTTGTGATACCCTTACTCCCTTCCATTATTCTGATTGGCAAGACCCGGATCATACATATGTCTACACTTGGAGATGGTAGGGGTGGGGTGGGGTCTACCTCATGCAAAATGCATGGCCTACGAATGAAGAAAGGGTAATTTTCCCCAGTGAAAATAAGGGTTCTGCTGCCAGAACAAGGGGAAGTGAACGTGGGCCAGGAAAACACAGTATACGTCCACCTTTCATCAACTGTCAAGGGCATACAATAGGCACCCAATAAATGACTTATTTTATTAAGGGTAATGAGCATGTAATAGATATCATATAAGGCTCTTTATTTGAAAGTTTCCGACTACCAAAACTGATTTATAATTTCGATTAACCTCTTCTTTTGAATAATTTTGAATTATCTCTTTAACCAGTAACTCGAACCTCACATTATAGAGAAAGTGATCTAAGAAGAGGTTAGATGACTGAAAATCATTAAAATGTCTGGAAGGAAGAAATTTGAATTTTCTTTGCAACAGAACATCTTTGAAGCGGTGCATTTGATTCATATAGAATATTACAACCCAGGGAAGATTCTTAAAATCACTCTGTAACCAAGACACAGATATGGCTCCTCTGCTTATCTGCTTGAAAATTTATCGTTATAATGAGACAAGTGTCATGAGTGAACTGCACCCAGAACTGTGAAATTCAGTCTGTTTTTCCCGAGTTCATACTAACGCCATGAGGAGGTTATCTAAATGGATGCAGTCAAGGTGCTTTGCCATTTATCATTTAAAAATGCTCACCCATCTCTGGAAGTTCTTAGCTTCATTGGCAAATCAAGTGAGAAGTGAAGCTCACTGAATCTATCTAACCATTCCACTTTTATGCAGGATAAATTTAGGTTTGGGGCTTTATATGTCCTGCAACAATCAGTTATATGGATGAACCATGGACCATTACCTAAGTTTTATCATAAACTCTGCCATCTCTATATGTGCCCTGTGTTATTAGTCTTAGAAATGGTTGTGCTTTGGGGCCAATAAAAAAAAAATCCCCAAACTTCAGTCTGACCTTGAATAATATAGATAGAGAATGGAAAATGTTCAGGGATAAGAAAAGATGTGAGAATAATGTCTGTGCTCAAGTGAGGTATTTCTAGCTAGTCAATATTCTCAGACCCTTGAGCGTATCCTGAATGATGGCTTCCTCTGTGCTGATTTCTCGCTAAAGTAGCATTCGTTCAGCTTTCATGAATAATCAATTTTATTGGCTGGTAAATGAGACGAACAATTGTTCTTGAAGTTATTGGCATCTCAGCCCAATCTTTTCTAGCCCAGTCTAAACTCTAGATTTGAGTACCAACGGAATATTGAGAACTCAGGAGTATCAGAGCAGGTTGGAAATACACAAGTGCTTTTTAGAGAAAGAAGGTTGATTGCTGATCCTAGATTTTATAGACATTAAACGGCTGAACCATTATCTATCTGTTTTGTTGTAGTTTGTGTAAAGTAGTGCTCTGATTATTATTGCTTTATAATAAATTTTCCCCGAAGTGAGTAGCTTAAAATAATCATTTTATTTTGCTCATTACTGAGTGGGTCAGGAAATAGGGAAGGGATTAGTTGGGCGGCTATTATTTGGGGTCTCTCATGTGATTACAGTCAGGTGTTAGCTGGGAGAAAGATATCTGGGCAGGACGTCCAAGTTGGCTCACTCACCCAGCTGCAGTTGATGTTGACTGTTGCCTAGGAGCTCAGTAACGCTGTCTACCTGACTGCCTACACATGGCATCTGCCTGGTGGTTT
Organism: Physeter macrocephalus; assembly: GCF_002837175.3. Classification (NCBI taxonomy): domain Eukaryota; kingdom Metazoa; phylum Chordata; class Mammalia; order Artiodactyla; family Physeteridae; genus Physeter; species Physeter macrocephalus. The sequence continues at coordinate 32,838,324 of NC_041231.1, forward strand.
CAGAAGTAGTCAGATTTCTTACATGGCACTTGACTTTTCCCAGAGTGAGCATCCTAAGAGAACAAAGGAGAAGCTGCATGGTCTCTTCTGACCTAGCCTCAGAATTATGCAGCATCACTTCCACAGCATTCTTGTGGGTACAATATCACTAAGCCCAGTGCAGATTCACAGGGAGGGGACATAGACCCTCATCCCTTAAGGGAAGAGTGTCAAAAAAGTTGTACACATATTTTAAAACCATGACAAAGGGACTTTGGTGGGCATTTGGAAACATCTTGTTGCCCAAGGTGATTTCTGGGAGTATCCACTGTCTAGATACTTCAACATTCTTTATAATACTTGGAGTTATGGAAACATGATTTTTGGCTCTGTTTTCCTCATGGAGGCCCAGTATCAAATACCAATGTATTATTTCTCTTTTGAAGCAGAGCCAAGAATTTTATCCCAATTGATGTAGGGGGAAAAGAAGAAGAACTGAGAAGCATTTGGATCTGACTCAAGAAATTGGCATGTTAAATCTACCTGTAATGCAAAACCAATCTTACCTCGTGGTCTGTAAATTCGCTACTGAGTTTGACAAGATTTTTTTTTTTTAACCCAGCAAATGAAAAACACATTTGGACTACCTCATTCTTGAATAGCTGCATATTAAAGATAAATATGAGGCCATGAATGATATGTTGTCTGCTTTGTAAAATCAAGAGAATACAAATTGCACAGGCTTCTCTCTCTCTCTCTCTTGTTTTTTAATAAGCAATTTCCTTCTATAGACCTTTAATACTAGCAAACCTGTAAAGGTCTATTGCTGACCTAGATAATCCTATAGAAAAATGAAATCTTTTCAAAGTCAACATTACAAATTCACATAATTCAGAGCTTTCTTTTTCATGGTTTATCTTAGAGTATGCCTGTGGGAGCTGTTTTGCTTCACGTACAATAGTATCACTGCTGGCTTTAGCTCGGTTGGCCCTGTGGTGCTATCTGTTATACAGAAGAGTTCGTTAGTTCACTAATGAATTGATAAGGGCTCAACTACCTGCCCTCAGTTTTATTTCTCTCCTCTGAGAGACAATCTTTCAGATATGATACGGTTTGTTTATGCCATTTTACATATGATGGTAAGGCATCTCTTTCTTCTTAATTATAGTAGTGGACTATTACTAGCTCTAAGTAGACTATATTTCAAAGTAGGCACATGTAGGCTTTTTGTTTTAATGGCATCCTACTGAATGATGGTTTATATATTTTGAGCAAATGAATTAAAGCTATGTGGTTGCATTTTTATCTGTTGAAAGAAAATGATTCTCCCTGACTGAGTGCAAGTGGAATTCAAGATAACCATGAAAATTATTAAATATTGCTTTTGTTTTCTGTTTCTCAGGCCAAAATATGGCTGGCAGGTTTTTCCTAAAGTACTTCTATTAATGTACCTCCTGCTACCATGCTGATTAAAAAGCAAAGCAAAACAAAACAGTCCTCTTCTTATTGTCTGTATGTTCCTATTTTAAAATGACATAATGTTTTTTAAATGTAGTGATTTTTCTAATTGCAAGGGTAATACTTTAAGTAAAAAAAAAGACAAGAATTTAAAAAACCTTCTTATCTCCCTGCCTTAAGATTACAGGCTTATATTTTTCAATTAATTTCTCTAATATATGTATATACATGCACACATACACATGGATTGTATTTGAATCAGTTTCATGGTTCAAAATTCAAAAGATAAAAACGTTAGACAATTAAAAATCTTCCCCCTTCAGAACCTGAGTTGTCTAGCTCTTTTCCATGGAGTCCCCCAATGTTCTCTGTTCTCTCTTCTTGCAGAGATATTTTAAGTAGATTTAAACAACTTTATGTATATTTTTTCCTTTTTCCCAAATAGTAGCTTAATATTCAAATTGTCCTGTGACTTGTTTTTTCATTTCATAATCTATCTTAGAGATATTTCCATATTAGTACAAAATATCCTCTGTTAAAAATGATGTATAGCATTCAATATATAAGTATATATAAATATAATACAGATATATAAATATACAAATAATTTATTTAATCAGTTCCCAATTAATGGTTATTTAGGTTGTTTCCAATCTTCTGTTTTTGTAATTCTACAATGAGTAATCTTGTGTATTAATTTACCAAGGCTGCTGGGCCAAAGCACCACAGACTGGGTGGCTTAAATGATCGAAATTTATCGTTTCACAGTTCTGAGGCTAGAAATCTAAAATTGAAGTGCTGGAAGCATTTGTTCCTTCTGAGGGCTGGTAGGGAAGGATCTAGTTCCAGGCCTCTCTCCTTGGCTCGTAGATGACCATCTTTCCCTATGTCTCTGCACATAATCTTCCTTCTATGTGTGCCTCTGTGTTCAAATTTCCCCTTCTCACACCAGTCATAATGGATTAGGACCCACCTTAATGATCTCATTTTGACTTGATTACCTTGTAAGGACCCTATCTCCAAATAAGGTCACGTTCTGAGATACCTGGGGTTTAGGACTTTAATATATGAATTTTGAGGGGGACACAATTCAACTCATAATACCTGTTGTATATGTCACTTTGCACATAATAAAATGTGTTTATTTTTTTGCACATAATAAAATAATAAAGTGTATCTTGGGACAAATTTCTAGAATTTGGATAGCTGAATCAAAGGTTATATACATTTGTAATTTTTGTAGATATTGCCAAGTTATCCTCTATAAAAATTGCAGCAATTTATAGCTCTCATGAGCAATGGATGAGTATATCTTCTCCCTTAACCTCTTATATGATGTGTTATTGAACTCTGGGTCTTTGGAAATCTAATAAATGAAAATTGTTCTTGATGTAGTTTTAATTTACATTTCTCATAAATGCATGAACTTGAGTATTTTTTCACATTTTAAATGTATGTTTTTAAAAAATATGGAATCAAACTGCAAATAACATTTTATAGCTTTTTTTTTCCATTTAAGCAATATATAATGGGTATACTTACATATTATGCAACATTTTTCTACAACAGGCTTTATACTATCCCATTATACATCTGTATAAAAATTTATTTAATTAATTCCCTATTGTTGTACATTTATGTTGTTTCTAACATTTTTGCTTCTAAAATAATGCTGAGATAACTATAGAGATAAATCTTTGGGCACAGCTGGGATAGAAATGAACCCTTCCCTTTTTTGTAGATAGATTATTGAAGCTGAATTAATAATTAGATGGAGTCATATCAATGTCCACCTTTTAACTCTCCTATTTCCCTTACAAAATGTGTTTGCCTGTGATTTTAAGAAAGTTACTTCTCAGTAGTTGAGGTTGGACTTAGATTTTTTCTCCGGTACAACATCTCAATTTTCCTGTAATAAAATTCATCTGTCTCTGAAATCAACTGTGCCATGTACTATACCATATCGTGAGTATGAGTGGATGGTACTACTTGGGCAGAGCAGCACACAACACACCTCTGCACATTTGGAGTCTGGTATCTCTCAATTTATAGCTTACATTCATATGTAGAGCTAGACAGAATGACAGCAAACAGTACTTACTGAGGGCTTGAAATGTATTAACTCATTAATCTTTTCAACAAAGACATGAGAACTAATGGGAGGAGATAGTAATAGACAATTACTGCTGCAATAACACTGTGTAACAAACTATCCCAGAACTCAGTGCCTCACAATAGCAAGCATTTAATTTTGTTTTGCTCAGGGATTGACATTTGGCTGAGGTTCTACTGTGCTTGGTCAGCATTAGCTGACCTTGGTTCCAATCCACATATTGGGTCCAGATTTATTCTACATTTCTCTCATCCTCATTTGAAACAGAAGCTACCTGTAGAATGTTCCTCTCATGATGGATAACAAGAATATAAGAGGTAAGCCAACCTGTGTAAGCACATTTATGGTCCCCATTAATATTTCACTGGCCAAAGCAAGTATGCTAATGACCCAAATGTGATATCAGCAAGGCAGAGAAGTATGCTTCACTCATAATGGAAGAGAAATGTACAAAAGAGAAATGTACAATTATGTGGTTAATTCTATCAGAGAAGAGCGAAGAATTGGAACCAATAATTTAATCTACCAGAGAGACTTTTGAAGAATGGATGAGTAAGTGACAAATTTCAAAAGTTTCACATAGAGACCAATTCCATTGCTTTTTTTTGTTAACATTGTGTCTGAAATCCTACAGGGCTAAAAGTCTCACAAAAGATCTTTAAAATTTGATAGATAATACCAGTTAGGAGCTAAAGAAGGTCCAAACTTCTGAAAGAACAGCCCTGCCTATATACTGATTATAAGGTACTGGGGAAGAAAACAGGTGTTTATATAAATAATTCCATAGCAAGATGTAAGATGGTAAGGGTCCTTCAAAGACCTGTTGCAAGTAAAATGGTAGAGGGATTTACAAAGCAATATTTGGGTTTTCCTGGTTTGATCTTCCAGTTGTTAAGTTTTTTTTTGTACTGAAAAATGTAGAAGAAATTGCCTAATAGCTAAATTGGGAAAATTTTTTATTTCCCAGAAATACTGATGTACTTTTTATTATGCATGTTTTAGAAGGAGACTATAGGAGCTCCACAGTTTTAGAAAAACAGATCAATGTGTTTCTTAAGCCTTCTGTCCTTCAACAAATTGAACAGTCTGGAATGTCAAATTGAAAATATGAAAGGAAAAAATCTGCTATTATGACGAATCATGTCAATAAAAATGTAAGACAATGAGATCCATTGCTGAGAAATTTAAAAATCCCTTTAGTCTTTGACTGAATTAAGAAAATGTGAAGTTAGAGAAACAAACAGAGTAATATAGCTTTCTAGAAATAATTCATTTTGGGTCACTTCTTTTAGAAATTATAGAAAATCATTCACCTGTGAATGTAGGAAACCATTGCTAATTGTCAGTCTTGATATGAAAAAAAATACAGCAGTTTGAGAAAAATAATATTCTAGCAATCATCTCAACTTTTATTGTTATTTTGACCTAAATTAACTGAAGGATCATTTTGATGGGGAAAAAAACATCTATTGAGGCTAAGATTGAGTGTATTTCCACACAGCTTCTTTCAGAAATTGAGATAGATTTCTAAAAAAACATTATTTTATCTTTAACGATATAGATGTTTGAATTAATTTTTCCCAACAACTTCCTAAGATTTTTATAGACTGAGAGTAATAGAGAATGAAATTGATAAACAATGGTATCAGTAAGCTCATTAAAATGTAAAAGAATTTTCCCTCCTGCAAGGGGAAAATTCGGGGGGCAGCTAAGAGGAACAGTTTCCATCCATTTGATATGTTCTAACGCATTAACAGGATGCAAAAATAACCTAACTGGGGCTTCCCTGGTGGCGCAGTGGTTGAGAGTCCGCCTGCCGATGCAGGGGACACAGGTTCGTGCCCCGGTACGGGAAGATCCCACATGCCGCGGAGTGGCTGGTCCCGTGAGCCATGGGCGCTGAGCCTGCGCGTCCGGAGCCTGTGCTCCGCAACGGGAGAGGCCACAACAGTGAGAGGCCTGTGTACCCCAAAAACAAAACAAAACAAAAAAACAAACCAAAAACAGTTGAAGGAGGACTAGTGAAGCCCTAGGAAAAAAAGACTTAGACCATCCATCCAGGAGAAATACTTGAGATTATCAGTCACACGTAGGGTAGTTTTGCAAAGTTATGTTGAGAGATCGCCAAAGTAGGGAGGAAACCTATAGTTTAAATGTCTCAAAGAAATATAAATCAAATATTGATTAGCTGTGCTAATTGGGAGTATTTGGATTATCCCCAATTTTTTTCCATTTGGCCCCAGATATTACGATTTAGAGAATTCACAATTATTTTCTTGTTTGAAATGTGTTCTGGAATTATTATTAGGAGATTGCTTTCCCTGGCTATGTGAATTAATGGGGCTGGAGTGGAGATGGGTGGGTGCACTGTAGCACAAAGGGAAGCCAGCCGTTTGCATTTGCACTTGTCTTATTCTGTTTTCCATCAGTTACAATTGCTCGAGAAAGGTAGTGATATGTGTAGGATCTAAGTTGCAAAAGTTTTTGACATCAAGAAACAACATTCCATAAGTATACTGAAGAAATAAATACTAGGCGGAAATCTGGAAAGGGAAAAATAGATATTCTGAAGAAAAAAAGGTTTAGTTGTATGACATTGAAGAAGGATGTAATTTCAAATCTTTTTTCTCAGTTTGACTTGAGTGTGAAACATAAGAGAAGAAGAAAAAGAGAGAGCACACAAACAGTAAGAAGACTGCCAATCTACATCCATTGAGATTTGGTATTTGAAATGAAAAAAAAACATATATATATGGATATAATAAAATGGTGGGAAAGAAGGATGTGAACTATGACTGCTAAGAAAGAAAATGTAGACTCCATCCTACACTGGTAGGGCTAACCTCCGTCTATTGACTTTTCCTACAACTGTCTTCATCTGCAGGCGATGCAGGAGAACACTGCCTGGGACTTTGATAGTGGGTCTGTTAGCCACAAATTTAGCCCATGAAGGCATCCGGTGGGAGGTAAGATCTGTTTTTGTGGTGGTAAAGCACTTGTGTTGGCATGCCCTAATTGTGTTCGCAGTAAAACTGAAGATGATTACCAGAGTGGGAAATCAGCTGGACGATCATAAATAACTGGTCAAATGAGTGGCAGTGCTGCCCAGTCAACAACATCATTTTTGTGGTCAGTGGTGTTTACGGAGCGCCCACTGGGTGTCTGGCATAAAGGAAGCAAAGGCCATGATTCTGAGGGAATTACCAGGCCTGATTTCCGTGGGGCTCCATTGTGCTTTGCTCTGGGGGTGCCTGATTCCTTTGTGCCATTGTTACTGCAAAAATAGTCTTCTACACTCCTGGCCCACCCCTCTGCTTCCTTCTCTCCTCATCTGAAAGGCTTAATTCCCTCCCTGCTAGCTAAACTTCAGTGTGTGGGGCTGGTTCTGACCTTGGTTGGTGGGAATGGGAGGAACTCAAGGTCACTGCCGGGGCGTCTCAGTCTTTATGCTTTGACCTTGAGCCTCGATCAAGGCATATGAACCACTGCATGATACTGCCTCTAGCTCTGATATGCTGGGGAGACTTCCATTGCAAACCAGAGCCTCAAACCTAATAGTCATCCTTTATGTCTCTCTTTCACACCCCACATCCAGTCCATCAGTAAGTCCTATAGCCCCTACCTTCCAAACAGATTCCAAATATGCTACTTCTTCTCATCTCCAGGGTTACTCTCCCACCTTTTGCTTGGACTACTAGAATAACCTCTACTTTCACTCTTACTCTCTCACATAGTGGCCAGAATGAGCTTAAAAAAAAAAAGTTCTTGTTGGTAGGCTCTGACTCCCATCTACAGAATCTTTATACTCCAGTCACATGTGTTTACTGCTATACTGGGAAGAGCCAAGTGTATTCCACCCCGCATCTTTACTTGGGCAGTTCCCTCTGCGTAGAATGCTCTTTTCCTATAGCTCCTGCTTGGCTGGTCCATCTGACCACTCAGGTCCCTGCTCCCATGTCACCTCCTCAGAAAGTCCTTTTTCCACCATACTATCTACATAACATTTACCTGCTGGCATTTTCTATACCTTTACCCTGTTTTAATTTCTTCATAGCACTCATCACTACCCAATGGTGTATTATATATTTGTTTATTATCTGTCTCTCGCACTAGAATATAATTACCATGAGGGCAGGGACTTGGTTTTGTTCACCACCATATCCCTAGAACCTAGAACAGTGCCTCACATACTGGAGGCACGAAAAAATATCAGTTGAAAGTATGAATGAACAAATAATAGCTACCATAAAGTTGCTATGTCATTCACAGGCTGATTGTCTCAGATTGCATTTTCTAAAAATGGCCACTACATTCTTCCATCCCATATGATCCTTTTTGCACTGTGACTTTGACACTCCTCCCTTTGAGAGGTGGGGTTTATGTTCCCCCTCTTGAATTTGGGCAGGTTTGTGACTGTAGTGGAAGTGATGCTATTTGACATCTGAGACTAGGTCATAAAAAGGTGAAGCTTCCACCTGGTTCTCTTTGAATCGGTCTCTCTTGGAACCCAGCCACGATACAGTTAGGAAGCCCAATCGGACACACGGAGAAGCCACATGGAAGTATTCTGGCTAATAAACTCAGCTGAGGTCCTAGCTGGTAGCCAGCATCAACTGTCAGACATGTGAGTTAGGAAGCCCTAGAGGTGGCTGTAGCCCTCAGCCACTGAGTCACCCCCAACATTTGATTCTCCCCAGAGGAGGCTCCTGACATTGTGGAACAGAGACAAGCCATCCTGGCTGTGCCCTTCATGAATTCCTGTGACACAGGAACCATGAGAGATGATTGCTGTTCTATGTCACTTTTTGTTTTGGTTTATTACACAAAAATATATAGCTACAGGGACTTTCCTGGTGGAGCAGCGGTTAAGAATCCGCCTGCTAATGCAGGGGACACAGGTTTGATCGCTGGTCCGGGAAGATCTCACATGCCATGGAGCAACTAAGCCTGTGTTCTAGAGCCCGCGAGCCACAACTACTGAGCCCACATGCCACAACAATTGAAACCTGTGCACCTAGAGCCTGTGCTCCACAACAAGAGAAGCCACCACAATAAGAATCATACACACCACAATAAAGAGTAGCCCCCGCTCGCTGCAACTAGAGAAAGCCCGCATGCAGCAACGAAGACCCAATGCAGCCAAAAATAAATAAATAAAATAAAATAATTTTATTAAAAAAAATATATATAGCTAGAAAAATAAATGAACAAATAACTACCCAACCTCTTTTCACCTTCCCTTTGTGAGGTGTGGGTAGGATGGCAGAAGCTGGAGCAGCCATCTTGGACTCAGAGATGGAAGCTACCACTTCATTATGCAAAACGACAAGATAAAACAAGCCTGGGTCTCTGGTGCCACAGAGTTTCTGTATCAGTGCTGAGTGACAAGAAATATAATTCTGCCTTGTTTATTTAAGCCTTTGTTATATTTGGGTCTTTGTTATTCATTGCAACAGCTGGAGCCTATACCCTGTCTCATGCAATAACCACCACCATCACCATTTTGTTAAGGGCTTACTGTGTGCTCGGCACTGTGCTGTACATATGTTGTTTCATTTAATCCTCAATACAACTGTATGGAGGTGGGTTGTCTCTTTATTCCCATTTTGCAAAAAGGTAAACTGAGCTCAGATTAAGTAACTTAGCCACAGTTTCATAGCCGGAAGTAGCAGGGTTTGGATTTGAAGGCAAATCAAAGGGGCTTCAGAGCCTGAGCTGTTTTAGTTCACTCTTCTGCCTCACATGAGTTTAGCTCAAGCTTTCTTTCAGGGAAGTGGGAAATAAGCCTGTAAAGAGAAGAGGCAAAAGAATAAATTGTCTGCAATAGCTGCTTTGGCAGCAGAAAGGCAGCTCATAGGTGCTAAGATGAACCATTTTTTTTCTCAGCTATGACTGTATACGGGAATAACCATGTCTTCTTCAAACCAGAACAACAAAATATATAAATATACAAATAATCTACCTCAATATAAATATCTCCGTCTTTACCACATTCCGTTGTTGGTGTTTTGCATATATGCAAATGTGTATGTGTGTATATATATATACACGTACATAGTCACGCACGTGTGCGTACATGAATATTCCTGCATGCCTCCTATCATGGTGTTGCCCACTGCATCCTGGGATGCTGCAACTCAGCAGCTGCTAATAACTCAAAATCTAAAAAGAATTTAACAGATGAAATGCTTTTATAATGCTTATTTTAGGTGATGAGGCACTAATGAAATAATACGAACTCCTTTTGAAAAAGGAAGTCCAAATAATTCTATTCATACTTGAGAGATATTACAAATAATACTACCTGTGTTGTAGGGAGAGAGTCACATAATCTCAATTAATCCTCACAACAATCCTAAGGATAGGAACCATTAGCCTATTACAGATTAGGAAGCAAAGGCATAGAAAGGTTAAATGTTTTTCTAAAGGTCACACAGCTAGTAGTCCTTCTGTTTGACTGCAAGAGAACCATGAAAAATACTCCGTTATTTGCTTTTCAGTATGAATGAATTTGTTGTATCAATTCGTATTTTACTTATTGATTTACTAGAGGAAAACACTGGAGATGATATCTTAATTACAGTTGATATAAGGTCAAAGATATTCTTGCTATTTCTTTTTAAAAGAGGTAAAAGCTGCCAGACTACAATTTAGTTAAATGAAATGTACATGGTAATGCTATCTTCCAATGTTTGAAAGCTGCAAATTATATGGAAGTAGTACAAGGACTATCAAAGTGAATTATGAAATGATATAAAATAAAGAAAAACCAGTCATGCTCTGGAAGGGAAATTCTTATTTGCTGTACCTAATTAGGTAGTCTTTGAAGCAAGAGCTATGAGAGTTGGGTCACTGAGGAGATGTCAAATGGAACTAGACTATAGTAAATGACGGAGTTGCAAGATCCAATCCCTCCTCATATGGGCAGTGGATTAACTCATTGGCCTTCCTGCCTCTTCTTTCTCAGCTTTTGTGGTTTTATCCAGAGATAGAAATGTTTCTTGTGAACCTTTTGTGTAGTTTTGGCTAGGATGCGAGATTTCCATTTTTTAATTTTTAATAAAGTGATCTCTGAAGAGCACCCCAGACTTTGCTGATTTCCTTCTCATCAGGGATACGGTGTATTCCAGAAATTCACAAATTCCTTCTATTTTTCACTGAGCTTTGGGATGAAAAGAATATGAGTTGGTTTTGTAAAATCTGGCGGGGGGGTGTTTGTGGGATTATTATGGGATTATGTTAGTACCAAACTAGAGACCAGACATCATGGTCTGTATACCCCGGTTTAAATGGACTGATTCTCTTTATTACATCTTCTGTGTCTTAGTTCAGGCTGCTGTAACAAAGTACCATAAACTGGGTGGTTTATAAATAACGGAAATTTATTTCACACAATACTGGAGGCTGTAAGTCTGAGAGAATATTAGGTTTAGGTGAGCTCATGAAGGTGGGGCCCACATGATAGGATTGGTGCCCTTATAAGTAGAGGAAGAGACACCACAATACTGTCTCGCTCCTTTTATCTCTCTCTCTGTGTGCACCCAAAGAAGAGTGCCAGTATGATCAGGTTCTGTAAGGATTTTTTGCAGGTTGCAGACTACCAACTTCTCCTTGTATCCTCACATGATGGAAAGAGAGGACTAGAGAGGTCTCTGGAGTCCCTTTATAAGGGCACTAATCCCATTCATGACAGTTTTACCATCATGTCCTAATTACCTCCCAAAGGCCCCACTTCTTGATAACATCACATTAAGAGTTAGGATTTCAATATATGAATTTTGGAGGAACACAAATATTCAGTCCATTGCATTCTATTTCTCCTTGTTTCTGACCAGTGTCCAAGCATTAATGGGATCAATCAGTTGTTACATGTTTAGAGCTCTATAATTTGGAGTCATTTTGGATTTATGGACTTCTGAAGCACGTAAGATTATTAAAGTACATACACTTACAGGCAATACAAGTCCTTAAAGCAGTATCAAGAAATAAAGTCATTACCACATTTTGTTTCAAACAAATCTTTATCCTGAATGGTTATATCTCATGACCCTTTATCGGGTCTCTACCAGGATGTGTCCAAACTACTTTGCCAGGTCTCCAGTTTTCTTTCTACTTTTTCAGGTTGCAACATATTTGTTGAACACAGACCATGTGCTGCATGCAACAAGAGGCCTTAAATATTAAGACATGACTCCTGCCCTCAAGGAATATTCAGCTCTTTAGATCAGCAAATTAATCAAACCCAGTCATATTAGTTATCTGTTGCTATGTTACAAGTTACCTCAAAACTTAGCAGCATAAAACAACAAACATTTATTATCTCACTGTTTTTGTGGGTCAGGAATCTAGGCAGAGCTTGGTGGTTTGGCTCAGAGTTTCCCATGAGGTTACAGTCAAGTTGTCAGCTAGGGCTGCAGGCGACTGATGGCTTGACTGGGGCTAGAGGATCTGCTTCCAATCTCTCTCGTGTTGTCACCGCCAGACCTCGGTTCCTTGTTGGCTGTTGGCTGAACGCCTCAGTCCTTCAACATGTGGACCTCTGCATAGGCTGTTTTAGTGCCTTCACAACATGGCAGCTGGCTTCTCTGGGAGTGAGTGCTCATCTCTGAAGTGGTGTGCTTATTTCTGCAGTATTATACATGAGGTAGAATAATGACCAATCTGTACATGAGGAAGGGAAGTACTCACAGTTGTGAATACCAGGAGGTAGGGATTATTGGGGGCCATTTTAGAGGCTAGCTCCCAAACAGGTTTTTCTGAGTATTCCTTGTCTTGAATAATACCATTGTCATAACCCAGTTTCTTAGTGTAAAAGCTTTAGATTCATCTTCTAGATGTTCTCTCTTATTCACTCTATCAATCCTACCAATCACCAAGTTACAGATTCTACTATCTTAATATCCTTTGCATCTTTCATCCTTACTGTTATTGCTTTAGTTCTGACCCTTAGCATCCATTTCAAGGGCATTTCCAATGACTATCTCTTGCTTGATTTCTCTTTTAAATAGGTTGAGTCATATGGAATTGCCAATTTTTGGAGTCAGTTTCAGCAGTGTATTCGTCAACTTGAGCTGCCATAACGAAAATACCATAGACTAAGTGGCTTAAACAACAGCAATTCATTTTCTCACAGTTCTGAAGGCTAGAAGTCCATGATTAAGGTGCTAGAATGGTTGGGTTCTGGCAAGGATCTCTCCTTGGCTTGTAGATGGCCACAATCTCACTGTGCTCACATGACTCTTCTTTGGGTGCACACAGAGAGAGAGATAAAAGGAGCGAGACAGTATTGTGGTGTCTCTTCCTCTACTTATAAGGGCACCAATCCTATCATGTGGGCCCCACCTTCATGAGCTCACCTAAACCTAATATTCTCTCAAAGACCTGATTTCCAATATCATCACGTTGGGGGTTAGGACCTCAACATATGAATGGGGGTGTGGCACAATTCAGTCCATAGAAGGCAATTTCAAATGATTCAACCTAACACTTGTTTGCAAGAGTAATACATGTTCATGACAGGAAATCAAAGATACAAAATGATAGAAACATGAATATAAAAATCATCAATAACTCCACCACCTGGGGATAAGTACAATTACATTTTTATGTGTTTCCCAGTTTTTAAATGTATATAATTTTGTGAAGAGTGAACTTATACCACATATTTAATTCTGTTCTCTGAACTTTCATTTAATATTATTTCTTGGGCAATTATCCATGTCATTCAACATTTTTAGAAACATTTTAAATGACAGTGACATATTTCATTTATTTAACCATTACTTTTTTGTTGAACATTAAAATAATTTCTAATTTTTCAGAAATAAGGCTGTGGGAAGAAATATCACTGATCATATACTTTTGTCTGCACCTCTATTCTCTTACTGTTGATTCCTAGAAATAGCATGATTGGGTCTTACTTGATTTGCATAGCTTTTGGGAAATTTACCCACTTATTATGCTACTGGGGTGAGTATTATTATTAATTTTTATCATTATTATTTAGTAATTTGACAGGTCAAAAAAATTGTCTAATTGTTAACAGTGACCTCCTCACTGATCTTCCTGGAGTCATATGCATTCCAGATAAGGCTCCACAGTGCTGCTAGAAAGATTTTTCTCTAAAATTCAAACTTGATCATACCACTTGCATACTAAAGCCAATCACTGGTTCCCCATTCCTTAGCAAGTCAAGCCCTTGGTCTAGGGAATTTTATCAGCCCTTTCATAACATGACTTTTGCTTACATTTCCAGTGTCATTTTTACCCTCTCTACCATATCCTCCTCTTGAGTAAAATTAAACCATTTACAGTTCTCTAAAATGCCTGTTTCACATTTCTTTTCCTTTCCACATGTTATTCTCTCTGTCTTGAATGCCTTTCCCCTCTTGGTTTGCAGCACTCACAAAGCCTTTTTAGAGAGAAGGCAGGAGATGTATGGGGTGTTCCATTCCTGAAAATGGGAGTGCTACTGTGATCAGCACTATCCTGGACCTTCTTATCCTTGTTCCCATGGAGATCCGTTCCAGCCTTTCACGTGGCAGTTACACTTCTGCTCTCTGTAAAACCCCTTACATCATGATGTGTTTTCTCCCAATACTTTCTTCTAAGTAGCTTTCATAACATTTTTGTTGAATCTTCCTGGCTGCAGTGGTGTTTACACTGCCCTTCATAATGCCAAAGGGTATCTTTCAGTCCCCATTTGCCTGATTCTGTCTTCTCAAACACTTCTTGAAGGCACCCTGAACTTCTATAATACTTGCATTTTAGCATGGTGCTGTCACTTAGTTATGTATTGTTAAGCACTGCATGTCAAAGATGCTTTTGAGGATACAAAATAAATTTCCAGTACTCAAAATACTAGTAAAAAGAGATGCAAGAATATGTATTATAGAACACTCTCAACTCAAAGTTGAATGGTAGAGTGCAATAATGGGGACTCATATTCATTGGCTGAGAGGGTGTAGAATACATTGCTGTGTTAATGCTTATTAGCTATATGCCTACAAATATACTCAAGACATGGGAAATTATTTATTTATAGTACTTTTAATATATTGTCATTATATATGTATTTACATAATTTAAAATAAACTATTAAAGGGACAAATAGTTTCTTAAAGAATCAGAGTTTTTCAACACAGTATGTGTGGTATAAACCAAGTCCCATTTGTATTTAAAACTGTGCAAGTATCATCCCCTCTAGGAAATCTTGACTGACACTTTCCTTCCTCTATGCCTCCTTTTATATGATTGACTTGTATTGATTTGTGATTTGCTGAAAGGTTGAGGTGTTTTATGATAAATTACAAATATAATCATCACGACCAAACTTTGACTGAATCAAGGAATCACAAAGTTGGACAGGATTTTAGATGTCACTTTGTCCAACCTCTTATTTAGCAAAAGAAGAAGTGCTGTTGCTGGTAGATGGTCACATTATGTTTGCTATGATAGCTTTCATTGTTAGAAAAGTTATCCCTCATGTTGAATAGAAAATTTCTCTGAGTGACAAGCACTTGTGGGTCTGAGTTTTAACTCTACAGAATGAATCCAACTCCCTTTTCACAAAATAGACCTTCACATGGTTGAGCCCAGCAAGAACATCTTGAGCGTTCTCTTTTATTTAAACATTTTAAATTAAATTTATTTATTTTTGAGTCTTCTCTTTTTTAGGCTAAACATCTCCAGTTCTTGCGCAGTTTTGGTGCAGATAGAGCAGGGGCTGGTGTGTTTGGATTTCTTGCCTTCTAAAGCAACCTCATTATCCTTTCATTTCACTTTCCTTTTCTGGGTAGTTTAAGAGTTTACCTATAAGCTAAACATTACGAATTAGCTATGACTCCTTCGGCTGCAAGTAACAAAAAACTAATTCAAACCAACTTAAATAAGACAAGTCTCATTCAACTGGTAAGTCTAAGGGGTGGCTTCAGGTAAAACTGGAATCTGGCATGCAATGCCACCCGGGCTCTTTTCATCTCTCTTCACCTCTAAGCTCTGTTTACCCCTGTTTGACTTAATTCCTAAGTGGGCAAGATAACCAGCAGCCCCACACAGCTACCATTATAGCTTGTGATCACGGAAAAGGGGGGACCGTCCTTCGTGGTCTCTCTGACAAACTGTCTGAAGGAATTGGCTCAGCTTGGGCCATGAGCACATCTCTGAACAAATCACATGGCCAAATAGCTTGGAGTACTTTGATTAAGCCTGTTTTCTCTGAACACCTTCTTCACCTGCCTCTTTGGGCAGGCACAGATGTGGTTAGCCCCATCACAGCCACCTGAATTGAGAAAGATTACTCTGTTACAAGGTCAGGGTTGGTTACCCAAAGGAGGCAATCCTGGGAAGACAAGCATACATCTACCAAGTTACTTAACGGGCTATTCTAGAAAGGCTATGGCTCAAACATTTGAAGTCCAAAATGCAGAAATGATATGGCTGGGCAAAAACAGATGCAGTGATCAGATGGAACACCTTTTTATAACATGCAAGCCATTTTCTACTCAAAGTTTCCCAAAGGTACTTCATATATTATCAGGACTCAAACCATATTTTATTGTAATATTGAGAAGCTGCCTACAATGTGCTTAGGTTAATATTTTTGAAAAGTCATTTTTCCTCAAGAGCACAGTATATTGGTTTATGGTCATAGAGCTCACTTGCTTATATGTTTGAGTTATACTTCATTGTTTGAAGCAAGGTCATACATCCTGTTCCATTTCTAAACCTATTCTGATTTGAAAGATTCCCTTTTGTGAGACTCTTCTTTATGATATTTAAAAACTACATGGAGAGATGGAGCCTGAGCTAGATTAAAGTTGTACAAATCTGATTAACATCATCTGCTCTGTTTCAAAGGTCAGGTGCACTCAACGAATTTGCTTTGAAATTATTTTGTTTATTTTGTGGGCATATACATCATGAGCTTTCTAAAGGTCAAAAGTAGAGTTTGTTCTTGGATTCTAAAGCAATCTGATTTCCATTTACAGTGTGCTTTGGTGACCCTAAATGCAGAAGCAGGCCCAGTTAAGTCATACTTCCAGTTTGTGTTTGGTTTAATTTTCTCAAGAAGAAAATCCCTCCTAGATTAAGGCAGTGCTGAAATATCATTTTTTCTAAATTACTTTTATTTTCATCTAGGTTCATAAGAGAATGCTACTCATAAATGACACCTGAACTCTGAATGTCAGTTTCATGGACATTCTGTTTTCAAAGATGTAGAAGCATCGGGGTTTCCCTGGTGGTGCAGTGGTTAAGAGTCCGCCTGCCGATGCAGGGGACGCGGGTTCGTGCCCCGGTCCGGGAAGATCCCACATGCCGCAGAGCGGCTGGGCCTGTGAGCCATGGCCGCTGAGCCTGCGCATCCGGAGCCTGTGCTGCGCGTCTGGAGCCTGTGCTCCGCAACGGGAGAGGCCACAACAGTGAGAGGCCCGCGTACCGCAAAAAAAAAAAAAAAAAAAAAAAAAGATGTAGAAGCATCTTAGTCAGCTAGTGTCTCATCTGGAAACTAGAGCAAAGGTCAGAAAAGTTAGGACTCCTGGGTTTTATTAACACTTACATGGTAGAGGTCCTGAGGCTTTATTAATTAGTGTATGCAAAGTCACTGTGTGCTTCATAAAGAAGAGGCTCCATTAAATATACAGTCTTATTTACTATTCAAAAAAATCAAGGATCTAGTTATATACACCAAGTATTTTTTCATTAATTATTTTAAATGAATTTTTTCCCTTACCACATGTACTTTGCAAAGATAAAAAGAAAATCTCTCAAAGTATTTTGTATTCATGTTCATTAACATTCCAGTGGAATAATAAACCTCAAAACGATTCATGTATGAATCAGTGAGGCATGGCTAATTACAGTTTTCAGCCACACAGCCAATAACATTCACCATGAAGCACAGCGTCTGTTAAATACTCTCTCTGAATTTTTGTTGGGGGAGAGTGCTAGGAAATAGGGAGGTTGCAAACTGCAGTTTAAAAATGTCTAAATATTTTAGGGGCTTGTATATTATAAATCTCTTTCAGGCAAGTATTTATCATAAGCATGACATCCTGTTATCAAAACAGACAAAACCCCCGCAGATTTCTTTAAAAACAAAACAGAAACAACCACAAGTCCTGAGAATGGACCATGTTCTATATGAAAACAGAAGAAACTTCTTGAAACATGAGGAAATACGGTTTACCATAAATTTTAAAAATACATTTAATACAGAATTTTAGAATTTTCTTACTCCTTACAAAATCATCTTGATACTATGACTCTCTCCAGTCCACAAATATATTTAAAAGGTGAAAATCCGAAAAGCACACAGCGGACACAGTAAAAGTTGAATGTCATGACTAAAACACTCAAATTTAGAAGCAATTTTGTAACGCATATTCAAAATCTTTTCTATTACATTTGTGTTTAAAATATTTTCCCTTAATGTCATCCATATTGTTGACTACCCAAAGACTACATGAATAAAAACATTAGCATCCACATTTTATTTTTTAATTTAAATTAGTGTTACTTCAACGACATAACTAATATATGGTAAAAAAAAAAATTCAGAAGTCAAGAACAGTATAAAGTATTTAGAATAGAAGATACTTATGCCACCAATCCTATCGCATTGCTCCAATAATCTCATTGTTCACAATCATTTGGGATGCTCCCAAGAAGTTTTCTACACAAGTGCAAGTACAAATCCACAATCTCTTATCTGCAATTCTGAAATCCAAAAAGGTCTGAAAACCAAAAGGCTGACCTGATACGGGGGTATTTATACTGTTTGTTTATCCAGTATGCGTTTCGTTGCAGAAATATTAACGTTTGATGACAGGGTGCTATCCCAAGACTGTTCCAGGAATGTTAGACACGAAATAGTATAAGCGTATATTACCTTTCTAAAAACCAAAAAATTGTTAATTTCCAAAACTGACCTGTCCCCAAAATTCTGGATGAGTGATTACAGACCTTGATAAGTATGTGTGTAACACACAATCCTTTCGTTTACACAAATAGATCATACCATATATACTGTCTGGCAAATACATTTATGGAATAGTTTAACATTTTCCCTTAAGACCTTACCATGGCCTACATGGTATGGCTTCTTGTGACCTTTAACCTCATCTCTCATGACTTTTCCTCTCATTTATTTTTCTCCAGCCAAATGGGCCTCCCTGTTCTTCTTCCATCATGCCAAGCTTATTCCAATTTAAGGCCTTTGCACTTACTTTTGCTTATCTGGAATATTCTTCCATAGATTTCCTCATGGTTGGCCTCCTCACTTCATTGAGATCTTTGTTCAAGTGACTCCTCTTCAGAGGACTTCCTGACCACCCTATCCAAGAGAAGACCATCCATCATTTTTTTAGTCCCTCACTCTGCTTATTTTCATAGTATTTTTAAAAATCAATACCTATGACATATCATGAATTTGTATATTAGTGTATGGTCTATCTTTTCTACTAGAAGTTCCATGAGGGTAGGAATTTTTTTGACTTATTTACTGCTGTACCCCTAGCACCTTGAACAATGCCTGACATTTAGTGGGTGCTCAATCAGTATTTGTGGAATGCATTTTTTCTTTTGCCTTCAAGTTAAGCAATTCATTCGATAGTTAACAAGGCTCTCGGTTGCTCTTATGGAAAATTAAGAAGGATGCCTACCAAACTCTCATGGGCTGACCCTTGGGACACTTCCAGCGTCTTTCACCACTGCCCTACCTCCACTCTAGGTCAGGGACTGGTGAATCTACTCTGCCTGAGCTCTGGCACTCGCCATGTGCTTCCTCTGAGTCTGCCTAGAACCCCCTTTCTCCTCTACTGTAGGTAGAAAAATTGACTCATTCTGGTATTGATTTCTATGCATTACGTTGTTTTGCTCACCTGTTTACATGTTTATGGCCTCCAATACAGTACAATACCAGGGATTGTGTTTGATTCATTGGTAATTCCTGTCCCCTAGCACAGTGACTGGCCCAGAGTAACCCTCAATCCATGAAAAACTAAGTTGAATTGAAGTTGCATCCCATTCTGAAGTAAATTCTCTACTAAGGAAATATACTTTTTAATTTTTAGGAAATGCTTTTAGTCGGTTTTATCCTCTAGAATGAAGAAATGCCTTTAAAGCTGCAGTGAAACCAGGGCAGTGTGTTTAGAGGCATAATTTATTGAAGGAGAGTGATAAAAAATCACAGCTTAACTCTGAGCCACCCTAGTGAGATCACAGCTTGGACACTGAGCTTAGTTTTACGTACCTTATGTTCTAGGTAACTGGAAGATGATTGCAAAAGACGGCAGTATGAAGGATTAAGTGTGATTATTTATGAGGCATAGTTAAAAGGAGACAGCATGCATATGTTCACTAACTATAGGGAATAGACTGGTCTCTAAATATCTGATGAACAAATCCACCCAAGGAATATATTTAACACAGAACATCAAAAGGATAAATGAGAGAATTTTAAAAAAGGGGAAAAATTTAGAGAATTTTCAGCATATCATGAGGTAGCTCTTACTAACAATCAGAATTCTCCAAGAGCAGCCAAAAAGCTGAGTGATTATGGGGTGAGAAATTGTGAAGGAGGTGGGAACATTTGGGTACAGCTGAGTTTCCCCACCTTTTTATACTTTGTACTACGATGCATCATTTTTTCTTTATTCTAGTATGATATTTTTATATTGGATATGATTTTTTTCCAATTAAATAAATACCGCCAAGACTCTTGTCCAAAAGTCTGGATTATAACCTGTAATATATGGCTGAGATGAATTATGTAGAGGGTTCAACTCTTTGACCTCTAGGCCTTTCCAGTTTTGAAATTCTGTTTCCATGGTAAAGATTTCTTTATAGGTCCTGTGAGCTGTTGGGAGTGTTTGGCTAAAGCAGAAGAGTACGTGACGACCAGGTTTTTACACATCAGGGTGGTCCTAAGCTTTGTGATAATGAGAGGTTATTGTGGGGTTACTTTTGTCTCTTTACTTTATGGCTTAGCTGAATGCAGTGAGTGGTACAAATATCAGGCCCTTGTAGTACTTACCCTGTTTGCTTTTGTGGCCACAACATAGTCATTCTTTTACCACATATTTATTGAGTGCCTACTATTGAATAAGACAAAAACAAAGTTCTTGCCTTCAGAGGCTTACATTCTATTTGGAGGTGAAAGATGATAAACAGAAAGACATAAATAGGGACTATAATTTCAAGTAAAGCTACTTGCTATGAAGAAGTGCTATTATGGCACAACCCACAGAAGTCTTTCACAAAACTGTCTTCTACATTTCTCCAAAGGAGATATACGAAAGGCCAACAGGTACATGAATAGATGCTCAACATCATTAGTCACTAGGGAAATGGAAATCACAACCACAATGAGGTATCACCTCACACCTGTTAGAATGACCATTAACCAAAAGACAAGAGATAAAAAATGCTGGCGAGGATGTGACGAGAGAACCCTTGACACTGTTGGTGGGACTGGAAACTGGTATAGCCATATGGAAAACAGTAAGGAGGATCCTCAGAAAATTAAAAATTGAACTACCATATGATCCAGCAATTTCACTTCTGGGAATATATCCAAAGGAAATGGAAACACTAACTCAAAAAGATATATGCACTCCCATGTTCATAGGAGCATTATTTACAATAGGCAAGACATGGAAACAACCTAAGCGTCCATCAACGGAGGAATGGATAAAGAGTTGTCGAATATATGCAATATTATATGGAATATCATAATAATGGAATATTATGCAGTCATAAAAAACAAGGAAATCCTGCTGCTTGTGACAACATGGATGGACCTTGAGGGCAGTAGGCTAAGTAAAATAAGACAGGGAGAAAAAGACAAAACTGTATGATCTCACTTATATGTGGAATCTAAAACAAAAAACAAAAAATCCCACACCAAATTCATAGAAAAAGATCAGATCTGTGGTTACCAGAGGCAGGGGGTTGGGGGAGAGGGAACTGAGGAAGGTGGTCAAAAGGTACAAACTTCCAGTTACAAGATAAAGTAGTACTAGATGTGTAATGTAGAACATGACTACAGCTAACACTGCTGTACGATATATAGCAAAGTTAAGAAAGTAAATCTTAAAGAGTTCTCATCACAAGGATAATTTTTTCCCTTTTTTTTCTTTTATTTTATCTATATGAGATGAATGTTAGCTGAATGTATTGTGGTAATCATTTCACAATATATGTAAGTCAAACCATTATGCTGTAAACCTTAAATTTATACAGTGATGTAAGTCAAGTATATCTCAATAAAACTGGGAAAAAAACACTCTTTTAGGTCTAAAGACACAGTTTATGCATTTAATGTTAATTTCTCAAAAATCTTTACTTATCTTTCTTCAATATCATGAAATGAACGACACATTGTCTCCAGCAATATTTCTTTAATTTCCCTTTTCCCCTTTTATTGATCTCATTCCTCCCCTCTCTACTAAACCCCAGTTCCTCTGAAGCTTCTCCTTAAGTCCCCAAAGAGTTCCCAGTGTAAAAGAGGTTTTCGTTGCTGCTGTTTTTGTTCAGTTTGTTTGTTTTAGAGGATTTAGAAAGTGCTATTTTAACTGTTCACGTGATGAGGTATACAAGGTGGTAGGCTGCTTGGTTTTTTTGTTCATTTGGTTGGTTCTTTTTGTATGTATTTATTTAATTTTGAATTATTCTTATTCTGCTAGTCTCAGTGATAAAAGCTTGTGGTGAACCAAAGCCACCTGTAGCAGATACTACTGGTGTCCCACCAGTACATGGCAACACCTGTATCTCTGGCTTCCTCAGGCCACTGAGCACCTCTGCCTTTCATACAGTATGATGAAGAGCCAGGGACTTAACAGCCCCTGAAAACAGCCCCCAATCATTGACTGATGGGAGATGGTGTTTAAACAATAGGGTTCTTTTGTCCCTTTGGTGGGATAGCTCAATCTAAGGCATGGGTTCCACATTGTTTCCTCGAGTTCCCCAGGAAGATTAAGCTCTGATCAACCCGAGCAGTAACATGCTTGATAGGGCACCTTCTTTGTATGTCTTCCCTTCCCCATTTCACTTTCCTATTCTCCCACTGCAGTTTCCTGCAATTACTTCCTAAATAAACTACTTGCACTTGAATACTTGTCTCAGGATATACTTGTGGGAGAACACAAACTAAGATGCCATCTCCAGGTGATTACTAATGAAGCTGCAGATCAGGTAGTTATCTCCCCACTGATTATCTCGGCACTTGGATGTTCTGGGTCCAAGGCAAGTGCCATATCTTTTTTTTTTTTTTGGCTTTTTTTTTGAATTTTTGAATTTAATTTTATTTTTTTTTACACAGCAGGTTCTTATTAGTCATCCATGTTATACACATCAGTGTATACAGGTCAATCCCAATCTCCCAATTCATCACACCACCACCACCACCCACCACTGCTTTCCCCCCTTGGTATCCATACGTGTGTTCTCTACATCTGTGTCTCAATTTCTACCCTGCAAACCGGTTCAAGTGCCATATCTTAAAGCTCTCTGTGAATGTATACATTGCCGAAGGTCACGCCAATCAGACAGCGTCATTCCCAGCTGAATATGCATGTTCATAGTAGGTTGCCAGACAATGGTTTAATAATCATTAGATACCACTGTTGAGATCCTAAGTATGTTCATGATATTTACCTTTTGATTGCTAAGTAGGAGATGTAATGATTATAGGCTGATACTTTCTCAGAAGAAGAATCTAGTTGTTGAGCTTTCCAGTTTCATATGGTTCAGTAATTTCTTCCACATTTAGTCTGGCTGCTGACATTTGTGTTGAAACCTCTCATGCCAATCAGCCTGAGAAAAGCTGGGACTGCTTTTTCTCATAAAAGCTAGAAAGAACTGCTGTAGTATAGGAAACCACCCCAAATTAACAGAAGATTAGGGTAGGAAGCCTGGACAGGGGTTTTAATCCCTGTGCATGAAATTCGTCTGTACACATATTGATCACATTTCTGCTGTTTTAACTGCAATTGTTTTCAATTTCACCTAGTTATTCACAATTCTCTATTATTTTATGTGGCCACGGTGTCTGTGTGATGATCTGGAAACTGACCATAATCCACTGTGACATTCTCTGAGTCAAGCTTCCTAAGACATCAGTACTTCACACCAGGACATTTTGTAGGACACCTCACTACGATCTGTGGGGTTCAAACATCAGAAAGGATGTGAGATCTAAGACTTGGTGTAATCACCTGCATGTAATGAAGCAGGCCAAAGAAAAAAGTGAGAGAAAAAAAAAGAAAACAAAAGGAAATGGTGTCAGGGAAAGAAGGGACATATCTAAGTGTTTGTCCAAGTGTAATTGCTCTTTGTTTCTCCCTTTTAAATGTAAAAGATGACTGGCAAATGTCTCTTTTTCCTTGGCACTAGGATTGGGAGGAAAGAAAAGGGAAGGAGGCAATCTTGAAGAAGAGAGGTAGCTGTAAGAAGCAGCACGGTGTAGTAACGAGTCTGAAGGCCAGGATTCTAGTCCCTGTTTATGAGCTGTATGCCTTTGTGAAATTATTTAGCTGTTCTGCAATTTTCAGTTGCATTTATTGCAAAATTATGTTTGCTTCTCATCCTCCACTAGACCAGGAGCATCTTGAGGTTAGGAACTGAGAATGTTTCAATTTCTCCAGCACCTACATGGCACTGGGCAGAATATACTGAATGATTTTGAATTTAAAAAGGGAGCAAGCACAAGGGCCCCACGGTGGTCAGAGATGAAGTGAATTGATCTGCACCAAAGAAAGGGAGACGAGAATAATTCATTTAATTACTCGAAATACATTTACTGAGTGCCTATTTTATATATATATATGTATATATATATATACACATACACTATATGTAATACATATAGTATGGGTGTACATATATACTATATAAAATATTATAAGAGAAATTTTATAGTATATAAATATATGGATTATATATAATACATTTAAATTAAAATTTATAATATAAAATATTATACTATATATATTATAGATACTATTTATACTTTTAGGTGCTAGAAACACTGCAATGACCAGAAAAAAAAACCCATGTCTACAACAGATCTTTCATTCTAAGGGGCAAGATGATAAAAAAGATAAATTATATACAATGCTTGGTTAAGGACAAGAGCTAAGGAGGGGCTTCCCTGGTGGCGCAGTGGTTGAGTCCGCCTGTCGATGCAGGGGACACGGGCTCGTGGCCCGGTCCGGGAAGATCCCACATGCCGCGGAGCGGCAGGGCCCTTGACCCATGGCGCCTGGGCCTGGCGTCCGGAGCCTGTGCCCCGCAACGAAGGAATGGACAGGGGAGTCTGTGGTTCAATTTTAGTTAGGATCCCCGGGAAGGCGGAATGCAGTCATACACCGGTTCAAGTAAGGCCTGACAGCCCGCGTGCTGAGAGAAACAAAAGAAAGCAAGGCTTTAGGATCAAAAAAGATCCAGAGTGAGGAAACGAAGCGAAAGGAAATTCAGACAGTGAGGAACAGTGAGGGGTAGGTAAGTTGAGCGCGTCTGGAAGGAAAGAAGGAAGCAAAAATGCAGCACAGCCTAAATAATCATGTTACTTTTTACATTTGGTAAAAAACAAAGATTGTGTGGATTATGACGAAATCCCTTTCTGAGGGGATTCTCACCTCAGCTTCTTTCCAGAGAGCGACAGTGTTTCCCGCCCCCTAAACAGGGATTTTTGTCATTATGGCTTTTGATTGGTCCGGTATAGTCACGTGCTCTGCGCCTATTGGCCCGCGCGTCTGTCCCCAAACGAACAGCCATGTTGGGTCCCTTTCCCCGCCGCGGCGCCGTCTGGGAGTTGTAGTCCTTGCTCCGCTCCGGCTAGTGGAGGGACTTTTTGCTCTCTGCCCCCGGGTCCCTCAGGCAGCCACTCCCGTGGGCACACGCCCAGGAGCTGCTTCTACCCCGCGCTCCCTCCCTCTGCCTTTCACTACCCAGCTGCCAAGATCTTGGAAGGTAGGGGTGGGAGCAAGCCCAAGTCGAACAGTGTTTCTGTGGCGCAGATCCGGGTTTCCGCGCGCGTCTGGTCATTACTCCGGCGGTCCAGTGGAGCGGGGACTGACTGGGTCCACGCAGCTCGTTGGGAGGTAGTGGGGGGTCTGTCGGGAGGACCCTCCCACCTCACCGAACCTTCTCACGGCCAGTTCCTGAGCACCGGCCCTAACCCGCCCCTCCTCCGCCGCATTTTGTAAGTGGGTAAACTGAGGCATGGGGGCATGCCAGCGGTTCCAGGGACGCCCCAGCTCCTAGCTCTGGTGGTGTGGTTGGCACTGGCCGCTTTTGGATTTTTTTCAGTTTTACTGTCAAGTAGCAGGACTCTCTGCCCCAACAGATGTGTGTTAAACATCCAGCTCTGGGCTCCCCAGGGGGAGGGAGGAGGGTTTGAACAAGTGTCCAGGAGAGGAGCTAAGCAGGACATGGGGAAGGCAATATTTTGGGAGAGAATTTTACATTTGGTATTTAAAAGACCCCAAAATAATTCATTATGGTGGGAGAAATCAGTACTCTGTTGGACTTCCTTACATCTATTTTATGGCTTGATGTAGTTTTTATATGAAAACATGCGAGGATTTTTAAGGTGTGTTCATGTGGGGGGAAAAGGCCGGTTAGTGGAACTGGAGCTGGATTTGCAGCTACCTCTCTAGGATCAAATTCTGCCTCTGCTGTATGACCAGCCACTCACAGTGCTTACCGGGAAAAAAAGAACTTAACGCTCCCTGCCTGAGTGGCCCAAGGAGCTACCAGGAGCTGAAATCTAGATGAAGTCTTGCTTGTGAAAGTTTGCCACATGCAAACTTACTCCTTTATTATTGTGCGTCTCTCAGAACTGTGCTTGGGATCAGCATAGAATACAGCCTGTGGTCATGTTAGAAAGGCTCTGACCCTTGCTGGGCCCGGGACTACCGAAAGCGGCCCTGACTCGCACCTGTTAAGGTCCTGTACCTGAACTCTCCATTTTCTGCCTCCCTCTTACCGCCGTTGGCCCGGGCAGCGGAGGCTTCTGGGAGTTGTAGTCCCTCCTCTAGTTTCCCGGAGGGCTGGTACTCCACCTCCCAGCGTATCATTTGGCTTGGCGAGGTGTCTCCTGGGAGTTGAAGTCTCACTTCCAGCAGTTCTTTGGAGCAGCCCCTTGACTCGGAACTACAACTTCCATGTGGCCCTGCGTTCTTGGCTGCCTGCCCTGCGTCCACTAGCTGCGAGCCGGGTGTAGTGAAATATGTTTAGTAAAAATGTGTTTTTGTTGTCTTTGGTATATAAATA
The DNA here is from genome assembly GCF_002837175.3 of Physeter macrocephalus. NCBI lineage: Eukaryota > Metazoa > Chordata > Mammalia > Artiodactyla > Physeteridae > Physeter > Physeter macrocephalus. Next base: position 32,865,151 of record NC_041231.1, read on the forward strand.
TATGGATTATATATAATACATTTAAATTAAAATTTATAATATAAAATATTATACTATATATATTATAGATACTATTTATACTTTTAGGTGCTAGAAACACTGCAATGACCAGAAAAAAAAACCCATGTCTACAACAGATCTTTCATTCTAAGGGGCAAGATGATAAAAAAGATAAATTATATACAATGCTTGGTTAAGGACAAGAGCTAAGGAGGGGCTTCCCTGGTGGCGCAGTGGTTGAGTCCGCCTGTCGATGCAGGGGACACGGGCTCGTGGCCCGGTCCGGGAAGATCCCACATGCCGCCCGCGGCTAGGCCCGTGGGCCATGGCCGCTGAGCTTGCGCGTCCGGAGCCTGTGCTCCGCAACGGGAGAGGCCACAACAGTGAGAGGCCCGCGTACCACAAAAAAAAAAAAAAAAAAAAAAAAAAGAGTTAAGGAGAAAAATAACACACAAAAAAGAAGAAAGGAATGGACAGGGGAGTCTGTGGTTCAATTTTAGTTAGGATCCCCGGGAAGGCGGAATGCAGTCATACACCGGTTCAAGTAAGGCCTGACAGCCCGCGTGCTGAGAGAAACAAAAGAAAGCAAGGCTTTAGGATCAAAAAAGATCCAGAGTGAGGAAACGAAGCGAAAGGAAATTCAGACAGTGAGGAACAGTGAGGGGTAGGTAAGTTGAGCGCGTCTGGAAGGAAAGAAGGAAGCAAAAATGCAGCACAGCCTAAATAATCATGTTACTTTTTACATTTGGTAAAAAACAAAGATTGTGTGGATTATGACGAAATCCCTTTCTGAGGGGATTCTCACCTCAGCTTCTTTCCAGAGAGCGACAGTGTTTCCCGCCCCCTAAACAGGGATTTTTGTCATTATGGCTTTTGATTGGTCCGGTATAGTCACGTGCTCTGCGCCTATTGGCCCGCGCGTCTGTCCCCAAACGAACAGCCATGTTGGGTCCCTTTCCCCGCCGCGGCGCCGTCTGGGAGTTGTAGTCCTTGCTCCGCTCCGGCTAGTGGAGGGACTTTTTGCTCTCTGCCCCCGGGTCCCTCAGGCAGCCACTCCCGTGGGCACACGCCCAGGAGCTGCTTCTACCCCGCGCTCCCTCCCTCTGCCTTTCACTTCCCAGCTGCCAAGATCTTGGAAGGTAGGGGTGGGAGCAAGCCCAAGTCGAACAGTGTTTCTGTGGCGCAGATCCGGGTTTCCGCGCGCGTCTGGTCATTACTCCGGCGGTCCAGTGGAGCGGGGACTGACTGGGTCCACGCAGCTCGTTGGGAGGTAGTGGGGGGTCTGTCGGGAGGACCCTCCCACCTCACCGAACCTTCTCACGGCCAGTTCCTGAGCACCGGCCCTAACCCGCCCCTCCTCCGCCGCATTTTGTAAGTGGGTAAACTGAGGCATGGGGGCATGCCAGCGGTTCCAGGGACGCCCCAGCTCCTAGCTCTGGTGGTGTGGTTGGCACTGGCCGCTTTTGGATTTTTTTCAGTTTTACTGTCAAGTAGCAGGACTCTCTGCCCCAACAGATGTGTGTTAAACATCCAGCTCTGGGCTCCCCAGGGGGAGGGAGGAGGGTTTGAACAAGTGTCCAGGAGAGGAGCTAAGCAGGACACGGGGAAGGCAATATTTTGGGAGAGAATTTTACATTTGGTATTTAAAAGACCCCAAAATAATTCATTATGGTGGGAGAAATCAGTACTCTGTTGGACTTCCTTACATCTATTTTATGGCTTGATGTAGTTTTTATATGAAAACATGCGAGGATTTTTAAGGTGTGTTCATGTGGGGGGAAAAGGCCGGTTAGTGGAACTGGAGCTGGATTTGCAGCTACCTCTCTAGGATCAAATTCTGCCTCTGCTGTATGACCAGCCACTCACAGTGCTTACCGGGAAAAAAAGAACTTAACGCTCCCTGCCTGAGTGGCCCAAGGAGCTACCAGGAGCTGAAATCTAGATGAAGTCTTGCTTGTGAAAGTTTGCCACATGCAAACTTACTCCTTTATTATTGTGCGTCTCTCAGAACTGTGCTTGGGATCAGCATAGAATACAGCCTGTGGTCATGTTAGAAAGGCTCTGACCCTTGCTGGGCCCGGGACTACCGAAAGCGGCCCTGACTCGCACCTGTTAAGGTCCTGTACCTGAACTCTCCATTTTCTGCCTCCCTCTTACCGCCGTTGGCCCGGGCAGCGGAGGCTTCTGGGAGTTGTAGTCCCTCCTCTAGTTTCCCGGAGGGCTGGTACTCCACCTCCCAGCGTATCATTTGGCTTGGCGAGGTGTCTCCTGGGAGTTGAAGTCTCACTTCCAGCAGTTCTTTGGAGCAGCCCCTTGACTCGGAACTACAACTTCCATGTGGCCCTGCGTTCTTGGCTGCCTGCCCTGCGTCCACTAGCTGCGAGCCGGGTGTAGTGAAATATGTTTAGTAAAAATGTGTTTTTGTTGTCTTTGATTGTATACGCTCTTCCAAGTACTACGTGGGGGGTTATTGTATACGCTTTTCTAAGTATCTTAGAAAGGAATTATGCATGCTTTCAAACAGTGCTTATACTCAGCAGTTTACAGAGCATGTTCACACTCTCGTAATAATACCGTATCTCCCATTTGTAGATAAGAAAAAAACTTGAGAAGACGATTTGTACACGGTCACACACCTAGTAATAAAATGTAATATATGTTTTATAAATAAATAGATATTACATTTAGTTATAGTTTAATCCTCTCAAGAGCTATATGAGAGAAATAGCCATTTTCATATGCATTTTCCGTATTAGAAAACTAAGGCTAGGAAATAGGAAAGTTAAGCAACGTGTCGAAGTTAACTAAGCTAGTGAATAGAACTACCGAGATTGTAACCCAGTTTGCTTGACAGACTCTGCTTAGAAAAAGACTCCATCTTACGGAGGTGGAGGGAGCCCGAGCTTTCTGAGTGCAGAATTTGGAATCTTTCCACTATACCATGTTGCCTTTGTAGTTAAACACTAAACGATAGTGCTGCAAAAACCTTTGAGATCATTTAAATCTAAGGCAAAGATCTTGGAACAGTTCCTGGCATATAGTAGAGGTTCCACAAATGTTAGCTATATAGTGTTTTATAATACCTTTATTTTAGAGATGAGGAAACTGGTGCAGGTGGTGAAGCAGTTTGCCCAAGGTCACACAGCTGGTCTGTGTCAGGGATGAGACTAGACCCAAATGTCTTGTTTCCAAGTCCAGGGTTATTTTCATTCTACCAGCAGACAGCTAGCAGGGACGCCATATGTGAAGCTGTTTAGATAATGGTTTCTCTCCTAATTAGTTCTTTCTAGACCACAGACCAGGACCAATTGTTGTAAAGTCTCTTTTCTTATTATTGGTAAGGTAATATTTCATGAATTCAACAAATGTTTTCTGAACATATAGCTCATCTCTCTTTAGGTACAGGGCCTCATGGATGAAAAGTAGCTAATGGGTTAGGGCTAGAAGGACCTTATAAATCATCTAATCCAAGTTTTTCATTTTAAAAATTAGGGAATTGAGGTACAACATGATTCACAGCCTTCATTTCATGCCCTTGTGTCAGAAGCATTCTGTTTCTCCAAGGAGGCAGGGTTCTGGAGGCCTCATAGTCCTGTACGTGACCTTTTAGGCTCATGCTTTCTTTTACTTAGTATCCTTGTCCTTGCCTTATTCCTGTACATGTTTGGTGGAATGTTTTAGGAAATGTTCCTGTGTACATGCAGCTATCTTTCTTTTAATGTACATGCAGCTTCAATATGTTCCATTTGTATTCTGGGAATTAGTCTTGTCTTGGCTCCCAATACTCTTTTCTCTTTTGTCCTGTAAGACACGAGAACAAAATCTGACATTGTGTTTGCATTCACATATGTTAAAATCTAACCCTCTAATATAGGGTAACATAAATGAACACATGAGTTGTTTGAATTATATAAAACTTTTGTTTTAGAAGACACGTTGGCCCTTTCAATTATGTATTCACAGATAATAAAGCAGATTACTCTCACCTCTTGTGTGTGAAAGATGATTTCTACATAATTAAATAATACAGTAGCAGTTTTATAAATTACTGGCTAAACGTTCCTGAGATAGTCACTATGGGAGATGTTCTCCTGGTCACCCTCTGTCCCACCAGCACTCTCCTAAACGACAGTCTGATCAGTCAGCTTCCAGCAAAGTGCCTGACCACTAGTAGACATGGAAAAAGTATTTGTGGAATTGCATTCATAAGCACCTTTGAGCTCTATTCCCACATATTCCCCCTGAATCTCAGTTTTCTCTTTTAATGCAGAAAGGCAGCTTTGAAATACAAGCTGTAGCAGGTTACTTTCACTGTCTACATTGCAGAGAAAAATCTCAGCTTTTGAGGTCATCCTCTGAGGGACTGTTGCTTTGGGAATGTCCAGGTCTGTGACTTCTAAGATGAGAAAGTGATCCAAATAGCAAAACATAGAGAAGCAATAGAGAGTGGTAGTCTGAAGGCCTATGACTGAAATCCCAGCCCTGCCTGTTAGGCATGTTACTAAGCCCTTGGTTTCCTCTTCTGTAAAGCAAGGATAATAAGCATTCTACTGCATAAAGTGATGATAAAGATTAAATAAGATAGTGTGTTTAAAGCTTTGAGCATGTCAGGTGCTCAATAGCTTGCATTTAATAGATGAATAGATCTTATTTTTGTCATTATTAATGTAAACGTGTATATGAAAATATATTTACTCAGGATTTAAACTGGAGGCAGATATCTGTTTTATAAAAGGGTCTGTCATTTGTTTTCTTAGAGTAGCAAGCTTGGCCATCACATATAAACTATGAAGTTACCTGCAACTCTTGATAATCCATCTTGTCTGCTCAGTGAAACTGTCTAGTGTAGGCAGAGAGATAGTGAAGCTTTTGGCTCTGCATTGACTGCTGAGAGGTCCCTGATCTCTGGTTTCATCTATATATTAAATCTTGGGTTGAAAAGCAGTCAGTAGGGCCTTCTGTCCACTTCTGGAAAGGACTGGGCCTATCCCAGGAGCCTCAGGGTTAAAGTGAAGCAGTTGTCATCAGCTGGTGGGTAATCCCGGGGCAGTGGCTATGGGGACACAGCAGTGCTTCTTTCTAAAGGTGACAACTTCAGTAGCCATGAGGTTACTGATAGACAGGTGAGTTACAGAAGAGGGGTGATGCCAGGGACAGGAAAGGAGAAATGAAATGAGGATCATAGCAAGAGCAAAGAGCAGATGAACGAAGGAAACAGTTGAGGCCCTCAGTCGAGTTGTCTTAAGCACGTATTTTTTGAGCACATTTATCCTGCTCCTAGCTCTGTGCCAGGCACTGCACTGTTATGCAGTGGAGATACAGCCTTGAATGTGGCTGACATGGAGATGGTCATGGTGGTGGGTTGTGGTATATTCTAAGCAGGGAAGAACCTGAAGGAAAGAAGCAAGGAAGGTAGAGTGTGTTGGGATTTGATGAGCAGAAAAGTCTTTGTGCTTGGGGTATACAAATCACTGAAAGGAGGAGGTGGGAGAGATGAGGCTGCAGAGGCAGGCATGGGTGATATTATGCAGAGTCCAGTTATCTGTACTGTAAAAGAATTTTGGACTTTATTCCAAGGGTATTTGTGAAACCATTTAAAAGTCTTAAGTGGAGAAATAAAATTACTGGATTTGTTTTTTAAAGACTTTGGATGCAATATGGATGATGAATTTGTGAGAGGTAATAATGTGGGAAAACCAGATAGTCCTGCGTTTCTTTAACTTTAATGTGCATATGAATCTCCCGCTGATATTAAAATGTGGAGTCAGATTCAGCAGATCTGGAATGGACCAGCAGGTCTGGAACGGGCCAGCACCAGCAGGCTGTTGCTTCTGGTCTATGGACTATACTTTGAGTAGCAAGTACTTAGGAGACTCTTCAGTGTTCTAGGTCAGAGATAATGGTGATTAAGAGAATGGACTCTAGAGAGCAGAAGACCTGGATTCTAATCTTGGTTTTTCCACTTATTTGCTGTGTGACTCTGGGGAAAGTGAGGTAATCTCTTTGAGCCTCAATTTCCTTATTATCTGTGAAAGGGCGGGGGTAATAATTTCTATTGCTTTAATCATGTTTTACATTTTCAATAAGGTCACCCTTGGAAAGGGTTACTGTGCTTAATACAGTAATTGGCACTCAGTCAATGGTAGCTTTGATTTTACTCTTATGGTTATTAGTAAAAATCATAATATTATGCACGCTGCTCCACATTTCCTTGTTTATCACGTTTTCTTGTTTATCACATTTTGAATACTAGGTGGAATAGATTACCTTTAATTCTACTGTTTTTGCTCTGTCTCACAGGTGAAGTGCTGAACTTTGTAAAAATTTGAACATTATGGGCAAATAGATTTCTCTCAGCAATTGAGTCTCTCAATGTGATGGAAAAAAATCTGGGATCCTGAAAGTACCATCTTATATCTGATTGCAGGAACTTGAGGCACCTTGCCTAGCCTTGTAAATTTATTTAGCCCAATTATAGTGCCTCCTTCTTTACATAATTTTAACCTGTTTGGATTGTTCTCCAACCAGTGATTCTCAACCCTTTGTTGCAAGTTAGAATCACCTGGGGCTGGTCCCATCCAGATAAATTAAATCAGAGTGCGGGAGGGGAGGCAGGCATTGATAATTTCTTTTTTAAGTTTCCCAGGTTATAATGAAGTGCATCTAGGATTGAGAACCACTGATTTTAAAAAACATAACATCACAAAATAAATCAAGTACAGTCTGAGGGCCTGGGTGGGGAATGAAATATCTGGAAAGTAGCTGAAGTCTTTGGGAGTGAAAGAGATAATAAGCCTAGTCACAAATCTCTCTTGGAATCTGATGAACTAACTGTGGGTTGTGCCCTGGGTTACCTTTGAGATTACTCACTAGGACACCCCCATTCTAACCCTTTTTATGTCTAGCTGTGCTTACCCTAGTCAGGATTCTCCTTAATGTTGAGTTTCAGACTGCTTTTCTCTTTCTGGTATTTAGTTTGTTCCATTCCTCAGAGCTAAAAAAAAGTTATTAACCCATGAAAACCATGTTCAAAAGAAACTGAGTTACATATTTTCATGAGCTGTGGCCATGTTATTGAAAAGGCTTAAACTATTGTTCAGATAAAATACAACCCATTTTTACTAGTAACATTCTTACATTCTAATTCAGTAGTTTAAAAGGAACCACTTCCAGAGAGGCTGCCAATTATAAAGATGGGTTTCTTTCTTTTTTTTCTTTAAAATTACTTCCATCTACCATTTTAGGGTGGAACGATTAAGTTAATTTGATTAAATGCCTTTAATTTTCTGGATTATCCATAATATATAGGACCCCTTTCCTTTAAAAGTTTTTTCCTCCATAGAAAATGTGTATTCTTATATTTGTATCTGAATATATATATTTTTTCTTCGTGAAATTAATTTCTATTTTTTATTGAAATATAGTTGACATACACTATTATGATAGTTTCAGGTGTACTACATAATAACTTGATATTTTCATACATTATGAAATGATCACCAAGATAAGTCGAGTAACCATCTATCCGCATACAAAGTTATTGCAATATTATTGACCATATGCCTTATGCTGTTTATTACATCCTTGTGACTTATTTCTTATATGGCTGGAGGTTTGTACCTTTTAATCCCGTTCACCTATTTTGCTGACCCCCTCACCCATCTGCCTTCTGGCAACCACATATTTGTTCTCTGTATCTATGAGTCTGTTTTTTTGTTTTGTTTTTTTTGCTTGCTTGTTTTGTTTTTTCTATTCCACATATAAGTGAGATAATGCGGGATTTATCTTTCTCTGCCTTATTTCACTTAGCATACCTTCTAGATGCACCCATATTGTTGAAAATGGCAAGATTTCATTTTTTTATGGCTGAGTAATATTCTGGTGTGTGTGTGTGTGTGTATCACATCTTCTTTATCCATTCATCTATCAGTGGACACGTAGGTTGCTTCCATACTGTAAATAATGTTGCAATGAACACTGGAGTACATATATCTTTTCAAATTTGTGTTTTTTTTTTTTTGGGGGTAAATTCCCAGAAGTGAAATTGCTGGATCATAAGGCAGTTCTATTTTTTAATGTTTTGAGGAACCTCCATACTGTTTCCATAGTGGCTGCACCAATTTACAATACCACTGACAGTGCATGAGGGTTCCCTTTTCTCCTCATCCTCTCCAACACTTGTTATTTGATGTCTTTGTGATGATAGCCATTCTGACAGGTGTGAGGTGGTATCTCATGTTGTTTTTATATGCATTTCCCTGATGATTAGTGATGTTGAGTGTCTTTTCATGTGTCTCTTGGCCATCTGTATGCCTTCTTTGGAAAAACGTCAATTCAGGTCCTCTGTCCATTTGTTAATGGGTTGTTGTTGTTGTTGTTTTTTTGATGTTGAGTTGTATAAATTCTTTGTGTATTTGGGACATTAACCCCTTATCAGATATATTGTTTGTAAATATCTTCTCCCATTCAGTAGGCTGCCTTTTCATGTTGTTGATAGTTTCCTTCACTGTGCAAAAGATTTTTAGATTGAGGTAGTCCTATTTGTTTATTTTTTTTGTTTGTTTCCCTTGCCTGAGGAGACATCTAAAAAAATATTTCTAAGACCAATGTCGAAGAGTGTACTGCCTCTGTTTTCTTCCAGGATTTTTATGGTTTCAAATCTTACATTAAAGTCTGTAATCCATTTTGAGTTTACTTTTCTATATGGTATGAGAAAGTAGTTCAGTCTGATTCTATTGCATGTAGCTGTCCAGTTTTCCCAACACCACTTGCTGAAGAGACTATCTTTTCTCCATTGTATATTCTTGCCTTCTTTGTTGTAGATTAACTGACCATAAGTGTGTGGGTTTATTTCTGAGCTCTCTATTCTGTTCCATTGATCTATGTGTCTGTTTTTGTGCTACTACCATACTGTTTTGATTACTGTAGCTTTCTAGTATAGTTTGAAATCAGGGAGTGTGATTTGTTCTTCTTTCTAAAGATCATTTTGGCTATTCAGGGTCTTTTGTATTTCCTTACATGTTTTAGAATTATTTGTTCCAGTTGATAGAGATTGCATTGAATCTGTAGATTTGCCTTGGGTACTATGGTGATTTTAATGATATTAATTCTTCCAATCCATAAGCGTGGTATATCTTTCCATTTGTTTGTGTCATCTTCAATTTCTTTCATCAGTGTCTTATAATTTTCTAAGTCTTTTACTTCCTTGGTTAGATTTATTCCTAGGTGTTTTATGCTTTTTGATGAAATTATAAATGGGATTGTTTTCTTAACTTGTCTGATACTTCACTGTTAGTGTATAGAAACACAGCAGATTTCCATGTATTAATTTTGTATTAATTAATCCTGCAGCTTTACCGAATTCATTTTTCAGTTCTAATAGTTTTTGGTGGGCTCTTTAGGAATATACATGCTTACCAAAAAAAAGAAAAAAAGAAATATACATACACACACACACACACATATATAATTAGGTATTATATATATTTTATATACATAAATATAATGAAATCTGCAAACAGTGACAGTTTTATTTATTGCTTTCCAATTAGATTCCATTTATTTATTTATTTATTTATTTATATTGTCTTATTGTTCTGGCTAGGACTTCCAATAATTTGTTGAATAAAACTGGTGAGAGTGGATATCCTTGTCATGTTCCTGATTTTGGAGGAAATGCTTTCAGCTTTTCACCACTGAGTATGATGTTGGCTGTAGGTTTGTCATATGTGGCTTTTATTATGTTGAGGTATGTTCCCTCTATTCTTATTTTGTTGAGAATTTTGGCCATAAATGGATGTTGAATTTTGTCAAAAGCTTTTTCACAAACTTGTGATAATCATATGACTTTTATTCTTCAATTTGTTAATATGGTGTATCACATTGATTGAATTGTGGATGGTAAGCTATCCCTGCATCCCTGGGATAAATCCTTCTTGATCATGGTGTATGATCCTTTTAATATATTGTTGAATTTGATTTGCTAATATTTTGTTGAGAATTTTTGCATCTATGTTCATCGGTGGTATTGGCCTGTAATTTTCTTTTTTTGTGTGGTGTCTTTGATTTTGGTATCAAGGGTGATGCTGGTCTTATAGAGTGGGTTCGGAAGTGTTCTATCCTCTTCAATTTTGGAATAGTTTGAGAAGGTTTGGTGTTAACTCTTCTTTAAATGTTTGGTAGAATTCAACTTGAAGCTGTCTGGTCTTGGACTTTTGTTTGTTGGTAGTTTTTTAAAAATTACATTCAATAATTGGTGTGTTCATATTTTCTATTTTTCCCTGATTTAGTCTTGGGAGATTATATTTTTCTAGGAATTTTCTAGGAATTTTTCCACTTCTTGCCCATTTTATTAGTGTATAATTGTTCATAGTAATCTCTTTTTTAAAAAAATATTTATTTATTTATTTGGCTTCATCAGGTCTTAGTTGTGGCATGTGGGGTCTTTGTTGCAGCATGTAAGATCTTTTGTTGCGGTGCATGGGCTCTTTGTTGCAGTGTGTGAGCTTCTCCCCAGCTGTGGCACATGGGCTTCCAGGGCATGTGGGCTCAGTAGTTGCAGTGTGCAGGGTCTAGAGCATGTGGGCTTAGTTGTCCCGTGACATATTGGATCTTAGTTCCCTGACTAGGGATCAAACCTGTGCCCCTGCATTGGAAGGTGGATTCTTAACCACTGGACCACCAGGGAAGTCCCCATAACAATCTCTTATCCTTTGTATTTCTGTGGTGTTGGCTGTAACTGATTTTATTTATTTGGGCTTCTCTCTTTTTTTCTTGATGAGTCTGGCTAAAAGTTTATCAAGTTTGTTTATCTTTTCAAAGAATCAGCTCTCAGTTTCATTGATCTTTTCTATTGTAGTACTTATAAAGGCTCTATTTCATTTATCTTTCGCTCTGATCTTTATTATTTTTCTTCTACTAACTTTGGGTTTTGTTTGTTCTTTTTCTAGTTCCTTTAAGTTAGATTGCTTATGTGAGATTTTTCATTTAATGTTTTGACATCATATTTTACATCTTTTTGTTTTGTGTATCCCTTAACTACTTATTGTGGAAATAGATGATTTAACTACTTTTGTCTTTTAACCTTCATACTGGCTTTGTAAGTGGTTGATCTACTTACTACCTTTACTGTAACTTCACCAATGAGATTTTCCTTTTCATTATTTTCATATTTCTAGTTGTAGTCTTTTCTTTTCCACCTAGAGAAGCTTGTTTAGTGGTGGTGAACTCTTTTAGCTTTTGCCTATCTGTAAAATTCCTTTTTTAAAATTAATTCAGGGCTTCCCTGGTGGTGCAGTGGTTGAGAATCTGCCTGCCAATGCAGGGGACACAGGTTCAAGCCCTGGTCTGGGAAGATCCCACATGCCGCAGAGCAACTGGGCCCGTGAGCCACAGCTACTGAGCCTGCACATCTGGAGCCTGTGCTCTGCAACAAGAGAGGCCGCAATAGTGAGAGGCCCGCGCACCATGATGAAGAGTGGTCCCTGCTCACCGCAACTAGAGAAAGCCCTCGCACAGAAACGAAGATCCAACACAGCCAAAAATAAATAAATACATTTTTAAAAAATTAATTCAATCACTGATAAGTGTTTACTGAGTACATATTATGTGTCAGACATTGTGTTGGGTGCTTGAAATAATGGTGTTAAACTTGGGGATAATTATTGCTGTAGCAGGCAAATTAGCTCCCTAGTATCTTTTTTTAAATTGAAGTATAGTTGGGAATTCCCTGGCATCCCAGTGGTTAGAACTCAGTGCTTTCACTGCGGTGGCCTGTGTTCAATCCCTGGTCAGGGGTACTTCCCTGGTGGTCCAGTGGTAAAGAATCTGCCTTACAATGCATGGGATTCGGGTTCAATCCCTGGTTGGGGAACTAAGATCCCACATGCTGCAGGACAACTAAGCCTAGGCGCCACAACTACTGAGCATGCATGCCTCAACTAGAAAGCCTGTGTGCCGCAAACTACAGAGCCCACGTGCTCTGGAAACTGCGCGCCACAACTAGAGAGAAGCTCGCGCGCACACTGTAACGAAAGATCTCGCATGCCTCAAATGAAGATACTGCATGCTACAGCTAAGACCCGACACAGCCAAAAAAAAAAAAAAAATTGAACTATAGTTGATTTACAATTTTGTGTCATTCAGCTGTACAGCAAAGTGATTGAGTTATATATATATATGTATATATATATATACACACACACACATATATTTATATTCAGATTCTTTTCCATTACAGGTTATTACAAGATATTGAATGTAGTTCACTGTGCTATACAGTAGGACCTTGTTGTTTATCTATTTTATATATAGTAGTGTGTACTATTAATCCCAAACTCCTAATTCATCCCTTCCCCCCACCTCTTCCCTTTGGTAAGCATAAGTTTGTTCTCTATGTCTGTGAGTCTGTATTTGTTCTATAAATAAGTTTATTTGTATCATTATTTAGATTCCCCATATAAGTGATATCATATGACTTACTTCACTTACTGACTGACTTCACTTAGTATGATAATCTCTAGGTCGCTCCTTGAAGAGAACCTCTACAATTGTGATTATCCTCCCATTTGTGGGTTGCCCACCCAGGAGTGTGGGTCTGGATGGGACTGCATCTCCACCTCCACCCCTCCTACCCTCTCGTTGTCACTCCTTCTTATATCCTTAGTTGTGGAAAATCTTTCTTGCTAGTCTTCAGGTTGTTCTCATAAGGAGTTGCTCCGTAAGTAGTTGTAATTTTGATGTGTCTGTAGGAGGAGATGAGTTCAGGTCTTCCTACTCTGCCATCTTGGCCACACCCTTGAAAATTTATATTTAGAACTTTATATCCAGTTTTCAGGAGGATTCTTGGCCTGAATTTATATTACCCTATACCTCAATTTCCTTTTTCAGCATTTCCTAAGCTTCTCTGCTCACTAGAAGGTCATTTCACACTGTAGTAGTTTTATTTTTCTACTGTGTTGATTTAATAGAGAGAAAAAGAGAAAGACTGGGAAAAGTGTTTTTGCTGGCGGGTTTAATACAGTTTAAAAATTACATATTTTGGGGGAATTTGCATGTATGCCAAGGTTTTCTTGTAATGATAAATAAGTAGGCATAGAAAAAAAAATTGAGAAACTGGTTAAGAGGTTCACAAAAGGCGCTCGTTGACAGTATTCTGGAACTTGAAGACTCTTTCTGAATCTTTTTATATGTTTATTAGTGTTCCTCATTATGGATTTACCTCTTTTTATTAACAATCAGGTTTCCATGAAAATTCAATGTATTTTGCAGTTTCTCAGGCTCACAGCTATTGCAGCTAAAACCCATCATAGGTAATGTGGAAGTATCAGTGCTTCCTCATGGGGTTTAATGCATGCGTATTTTAGTTGAGCATAGGCTGGAGGAGAGTATGGTCTACAGTCATTTAATCACTGAAGTTTGTAGTATGTGATATGGACAAAATTTTTATTTTTTTAATTAATTAATTTATTTATTTATTTATTTATTTTTGCGGTACGCTGGCCTCTCACTGTTGTGGCCTCTCCCATTGCGGAGCACAGGCTCCGGACGCGCAGGCTCAGCGGCCATGGCTCACGGGCCCAGCCGCTACGCGGCACGTGGGATCCTCCCAGACCGGGGCACGAACCCATGTTCCCTGCATCGGCAGTCGGACTCCCAACCACTGTGCCACCAGGGAAGCCCGATTTTTTTAATTTTTTTTCAGGACTTGAAGGCTCCTTTGCATGTATTCAGTTTTGAAAAAATTTAAAAAAACCTCACTGCTGTCTCCACATTTACTGCAGGACAGTACTTGCTTGGTTGTGCCAGGAGATGCCTGAGTGATACCTAGAAGCTGGAGTCTGTGTATGTGCATGGAGCCCTGAGGACAGGCAGAGGAACCTGCTGGAATAAGGTTGTTTTTCTCAACCCTGAAGCACTGGCAGTCTCTGTCCAGCCTCTCCCAGGAGTGAGCCTAGTGAGGGAAGAGGTCGTGATCCGCAGATCAGGGAAAAATGCACGTGCGACAAATGTGGAGGGTATGGAAGAGGTATAACAAGAAGAAGATGGTTGGGTGGAGGGAAAGGGAAGGTTTTTATTTTTTGTTTCACAAATATGTATGTGAATGGTTCCCTCTGGTGTTGTGCTGGACACAGCTTACATGGCTCTGTACACAGAGAGGCCTGATTAATGGGAGGTGCCGATACCTTCATAAGTGGGGAAGTGATACTGGGGATACAAAAGCAACAGGTGGCCACTGCAGTTTGAAATCCCAGTTGCTGGGTTCTACCGGCTGAGGGGGTAAAAGCAAGGACAGGAAGCTTCAGCAGCCAGTGGCCACAGATAAATCTACAGCCGAGGACCTCTCTTGGCCCCTCTATCCAGGACAGAAAGCTTCCTCTAGTCTCTTGAACTTCCACAAGGCAACAGATCAACGTCTCCCTGGCCCAGAAGAATTAGCTGCATTTGGCTTCCTAGTGCAGATGAAACAGCTGGGTCCAGCTCTTATGGGTCGGGGCCTGGCTGGAATTATATGCAAGGGTGGTTTGACCAGAAGCTTCTGCATTTCTGGCTAGCTCCCAGGTGATGCAGATGTGGAAGATGGGTCATACTTGGAATAGCAAGGTTCTAGTTCTTTGTGGCTTCTACTATGTTGCCATTCTGTTTTTTTTTTAATTGAAATATAGTTGATTTACAATGTTGTGTTAATTTCTGCTATACAGCAGAGTGATTCAGTTATACATATATATACCTTCTTTTTTTAATATCCTTTTCCATTATGGTCTATCACAGAATACTGAACATAGTTTTCCCTGTGTTATACAGTAGGACCTTGTTGTTTATCCATTCTATGTATACTAGTTTGCATCTGCTAAGCCCAAACTCCCAATCCTTCCCTCTCCCACGCCCACTTCCCCCTTGGCAACCACAGGACTGTTCTCTGTGTCTGTGAGTCTGTTTCTATTTCATAGAATTTCATTTGTGTCATATTTTAGATTCCACATGTAAGTGATATCATATGGTATTTGGCTTTCTTTTTCTGATTTACTTCACTTAGTATGATAATCTCTGGTTCCATCCATATTGCTGCAAGTGGCATTATTTCATTCTTTCTTATGGCTGAATAATATTCTGTTGTATATGGGTCATACTTTCTTTAACCATTTATCTGTCAGTGGACATTTAGGTTGTTTCCATGTCCTGGCTATTGTGAATAGTGCTGCTATGAATATAGAGGTGCTTGTATCTTTTTGAATGATATGTTTGTCCAGGTATATGCCCAGGAGTGGGATTGCTGTATCATATGGTGACTATTTTTAGTTTTTTAAGGAACCTCCATACTGTTCTCCATAGTGGCTGTACCAATTTACATTCCCACCAACAGCGCAAGCGGGTTCCCTTTTCTCTACACCCTCTCTAGCGTTTGTTTGTAGACTTTTTGATGATATGGCCATTCTGACTGATGTGAGGTGATACCTCATTACAGATTTGATTTGCATTTTCTCTAACATTGATAATTAGCAGTGTGGAGCATCTTTTCATGTACCTGTTGGCCATCTGTATTGTCTTCTTTGGAGAAATATCCTCATACTTTTTTATAGCTTTTATTTCATCTCTGTTTTTTGGTCAATGCCTCTCTTCCCTCTCAACTATAAGCTCTGTGAAGGCAGGAATGGTGGCGATTTTGCTCATGCTGTCTCCCGAGCATGTGGTCCCTGTGTGGGGTAAGTGGTCCACGTCAGATCCCTTACTTAGAATTCGGTGTTGCACTTTGCACAACACCTTGCACTTTACCACACTACTTCTAGGCCATCCTCTATTACTTCCTTGGTTAGCCAAGTCCTGGTTGCATGGGGAGTATAGGTAAGTGAAATCTACAGAAGATCGCAGACCTCAGCCCTCTGACCATTTCTCTGAACATGTACAGCAACCCATTTCCTCTGTTTCTTGGAGATAATGCCTTGTTTATTGCATTAATATTGTCTATTTTCCCTCTCGAGAAAGTTTGCTCCCCAAAGGCAGGGACCTTATTTGTCCTATCCCCAGGCCTGTGATAGACAGAATGAGTTTTGTCTCCTCATTGCCATCAAGGCCTGAAAATCTGGGTCATCCTGAGGCTGCTGCTCCATGCAGATGGGTCATTAATGTTATATAGCTAATAGGAAGTTTCAAATGCTGGGGAGTCAAGAAGGGGCTCATAGGGAGGGAGTATAGAGAGGAGCCTGCTGTCTGGCTCTGAGCACTGACTGCTGGCTTTGCTTCTCATTAGCCGTGTAATCTTGAGCAAAGTACTCAACCTCTCTGCATCTTGTTTTTCTGTAAAACAAAGATGATAATACTACTTAACTCTCAGAGTTATTGTGAGGATTCAGTGAGACTGTTGATGTAAAGCATGCCTTGCACAGTGCCTGATGAGTGGTCAGTGCTCAATAAATATTACCTGTGGTCAGTGTCATTAAACCTGTTATGTTGCTCTGTCTACTTGCTGGCAAGTAGT
Organism: Physeter macrocephalus; assembly: GCF_002837175.3. NCBI lineage: Eukaryota > Metazoa > Chordata > Mammalia > Artiodactyla > Physeteridae > Physeter > Physeter macrocephalus. The sequence continues at coordinate 32,881,625 of NC_041231.1, forward strand.
TATACGTGTGCCAGTTTTCAGTTTGAAGATCACAGCTAGATCTTTCTCATAGTATTGTGTTATTTGGGGAAATCTCATATTTGGCCATGAAATAAATGTAGAGGCTAGCAGTTCTGGCCATATGAAGTTTTCTGAAAACATTGGTGAACAACAACCCAGGATTCGGCACAAAAAAGTAAACGCTCGTTGATGTTAAATACAAAGGAATATAAGTCAGAAAACAAACACATCTATCATACTGGAATATTTAAATGCCTCTCATAAACACTTAAGATTCTCATTAGTCCAACATCAGAAAAATGATAAATATCAATATTTGTCATCAAAGGAAAGCTTAGAAATCAAAGCAAACAACTGTTGTATTTCAAGGATTACATAATACTCAATGAATTTTAATTCAATATCTCCTAAACTCTATTTTTAAGATTTCTCTATATGACAGTTTATTTTTATCCAGTACACAAACTAGGAAAGATGTGCATTTAGTCAGAAAAGATTCAAGGGATTTGCTGATTCAAAGACCTGGGCTCTGTTGTGTTTTGTGTCTATAAAAGTGACCCACATGTGTCTGAGCCAACCTCCTTCTCCATTGATCTCCATCTATTTTAGGAGAATCATATTGGAAATTGCCTCTGGGTAGATTATGAAAGGGCACTGGGTGCTTTCTGCCTTTGCTGTGGATTCTTTCCCCCAAGCTTCTCTATTCTTCCCAGTTCTGAATGTGCCTGGAAGCATGTACAGCATTCCCCAGGGTCAGGAGCGAGCAGAGGGAGAGATGACGGGCTGGCACCATCACCCTGTAGCTGTCAGACTCTCCCTTCCTTTTTTCAGCATCTGAGATGGCTGACTCAGTGTGAGAGGGCCTCACCATGTCACCACAAGAACGCAGCCCTGGGAGTCGAGAGACCTGGGTTTTAGTTCTGGCTCTTTCACTGCCTTATGAATGTCCTGTCTTCTCTCTGGGCCTCCCTTTCAACATCTGTCAAGTGAGGGACTTGGATCTGATAATTCTGAAGTCATGTGCTCTCCAACATGCTATGACCAAGTGGAGAGCTTCAGGGATCTGATAAGCCTTTCCCCTTACCCTCTGCACAAGGGCATTTGCCTGGCGAGGCAGGCTTCAGGGCCAAACAGACCTATATCTTGCCTTAGCTAATTTACTTAAGTACTCAGTTTTCTCATCCACTAAATGGGAGTAGTAGAAGGTTGTTGTAAGCACAAGAGATGATGTTTGGAAAGCATCAAGTGCTGTTTGACACATCACAGGGATTTAATGATGCTGCCATTTTGTTATTATTATGTTATTATTTTGTTACTGTTATATATTATGTTTATATCTTGACTCAGTACTTTTCTGTCTCTTTGTGATTCAGTTTCCTTTTCTAAAAAATGGAGATAATAAGAGAATCTACCTCACTGGTTAATTGTGAGGATTAAATGAGATAATACATGAAAGTACATGGGGTGCTTCCTGGTATATAATAAGCACCAAATACACACTAGCAATGATTTTAGCTATCGTTTTTTCTTTTTTTAATTAGTGACAATACCTTAAATAAAGTAAAGAACTAGATAAAACAAGGTGACTGGGGGCAGTTACCATCTCTAATACACATGCTGAAGCAGATTTCCCAGTTGTCTAAAAGACCCAACATTTTCCCTAAGCATCTCATTTATCATAGGGAACAGTAAATAAATAATGTCAAATCTATAATTGAAAGTCAAATATCTGTATCCAACATGAGTTCTTAAACCTGGATGCTGGAGTCTCTTTTTGTTTTTGTTTTAGATGTTGGGGGTAGGAGTTTATTAATTTATTTTATTTATTTTGGCTGTGTTGGGTCTTTGTTTCTGTGCGAGGGCTTTCTCTAGTTGTGGCAAGCGGGGGCCACTCTTCATTGTGGTGCGTGGGCCTCTCGCTATCACGGCCTCTCTTGTTGTGGAGCACAAGCTCCAGACACACAGGCTCAGTAGTTGTGGCTCACAGGCCTAGTTGCTCCGCGTCATGTGGGATCTTCCCACACCAGGGCTTGAACACGTGTCCCCTGCATTAACAGGCAGATTCTCAACCACTGCACCACCAGGGATGCTGGAGTCTCTTTAACATCAAATGTTCCATGTATATATATAGGAAACAAAAACACTAATTGGAAAAGATATCTGCATCCCTGTTTTCATAGCAGCGTTATTTATAATAGCCAAGACTTAAGTGTCCATTGATGGATGAGTGGTTAAAGAAATTTTGGTATTTATACATACAATGGAATATTATTCAGCCATAAAAAATGAGGAAATTCTACCATTTGTGACAACATGGATGGACCTTGAAGGCATGCCAAGTGAAATAAGTCAGACAGAGAAAGATAAGTACTATATGATGTCACTTATATGTGGAATGTGTAAAAAAAAAAAAAAAAAAAGCATTCCCCACCCCCGCCGCAAACCTACACCAAACTCATAGGAAAAGATCAGATTTGTGGTTATCAAAAGGTACAGACTTCAATTATATGATAAATAAGTATTAGGGTTGTAATGTACAACATGATGATTATAGTTAGCACAGCTGTATGATATATGGAAAAGTTGTTAAAAGAGTAGATACTAACAGTTCTCATCACAAGGAGAAATTTGTTTTTTCTTTTTATTGTATCTTTATGAGATGATGGATGTTAACCTATTTATGGTAATCATTTCACAATATATGTAAATCAAACCATCATGCTGTACACCTTAAATTTATACAGTGATGTATGTCAATTCTCAATAAAACTGGGAAAAAATGCAATATAGCTACAGTGGAGAAATGGAAAAATAGAGGACAACTAAAACAGTGGAACATAGATACTTCTGGGGATGACAAGTGGAAAGTAGGAAGAAATGAGGCAAGAGATTTTTTTTTCCTAAAGTCTATGTGTTGCCATTTGATTTAAGCTATTATATATTTTACCTTATAATAAATAAAATTTATTTTGCTAAAAGTAAAAAAAGAGAAGAATCTAATGTTCCAGGTCCATGCTGTATCTCCACACACGGAAGAGATATATTAGTTAGAAGAGACCTAGTTAGAAGAGACCTTATTTTTTATCAGGTTACTATGGGCCAGGCACTAAACTAAGACCTTTGTGGGGATTCTCTCATTTCATCCTCACAGCAACTCCAGGGGGTAGATACTCTTATTATCCCTGTTTACAGATGAGAAAACTGAAACACAGAGAGGTTAAGTATGTGCTTAAGGACACCCAGCTGGCAAGTGGTGGTGCTGGGATACAGATGCATGTCATATGACATGGGAGAGAGCTTAAGCTTTACTAGCTGATGTCCTCAGCTGGTCAAGAAGTCAAACCTGCTTGGTGGCTACTCTTTCTGTATTAATGAAGTCTGATGGATCAAGACAAGGATGTAAATGGACTTGCTTTTTACCAATGACGTAACAAATTAACATTATTCCTATTGTTTCCAAGATCATTCCATTTTATGTAAGGGAATGAATTTCAATATGGAATAGACTTATTTAAGGAAACATCAATATTTTTCTCAGATTGGCAGCATCAAAACTATATTTATGGAATTAAAACATATTGCATTTATATAATGCAAATTCACTTGGAAACAAGATTTCTTTATCTTTTTCTGTAACTTAGCTTGCAGCTGTTGGCATCAGTCTATTTTTAAAACACAAAAATAAATTGTTTTTGTTAACTCCATTGGATCTGCAGGCAGATAGTAGACAGAGTTGCTGTCCATGAGGCCAGCATCTTGGTTAGAGGGCCCAGATTATTCTATGAGAAGGTGCTATTTGGAAAAAAAAACCTTTTCTTACCAACTGCATAAGAAAATTCATTTTAGAAAATAAGAAAAGACAAAAATGCCCCCAAAATAAAGTAACATTAGCATTTCATCCCCTCATTATAGCACTATCAATATTTCAATGTAGGGATTTCCCTGGTGGTCCAGTGGGTAAGACTGTGCTCCCAATGCAGGGGACCCAGGTTCGATCTCTGGTTGGGGAACTAGATCCTGCATGCCAACCTAGAAGTGTGCAGGCTGCAACTAAGAAGTCTGCATGCCACAACTAAGAGTCTCTGTGCCACAGCTAAGACCTGGTGCAGACAAAATAAATAAATATTAAAAAAATATTTCAATGTATACCCTTTCCATCCTTTTTTATTGCATATGTAAGTTCTAAGTTCTGTTAGCTTTCTAAATTGGGATCACACTTTATATGTAGTTTTTTGTTTTTTTTTGCGGTACGCGGGCCTCTCACTGTTGTGGCCTCTCCTGATGCGGAGCACAGGCTCCGGACGCTCAGGCTCAGCGGTGTCCCCTGTATCGGCAGGCAGACTCTCAACCATTGCCCCACCAGGGAAGCCCTATACGTAGTTTTGTTACCTTTTGTTTTTACTCATCAGGGAATTCTGGTGTGCATTTTCCCATGTCATTAATGATTGCAAAGTACTCTTAACTATTAGAACCTGCAACCTATCCTAATTGTTTTTTTTTTTAATTTTTAAATTTAAATTTTAATTTTTGTCTGCGGTCTTTGTTGTTGCACACGGGCTTTCTCTAGCTGCGGTGAGCGGGGGCTATTCTTTGTTGCGGTGCACAGGCTTCTCATTGTGGTGGCTTCTCTTGTTGAGGAGCATGGGCTCTAGGCCCGTGGGCTCTAGAGCGCAGGCTCAGTAGTTGTGGTGCGTGGGCTTAGTTGCTCCGCGGCATGTGGGATCTTCCCGGACCAGGGCTTGAACCCGTGGTCTTTTTAGTCTCTATTTCAGTTATTTCCACTCTGATCTTTGTTATTTCCTTCCTTCTACCAGATTTGGGCTTTGTTTTTTCTTCTTTATATAGTTCCTTGAGATATAAAGGTAGGTTGTTGAATTGAGACTTTTCTTGTTTCCTGATATAGTCATTTATCACTATGACATTCTCCTTTAGAACTGCTTATGCTGCATCACATAAATTTTGGTATGTTACATTTTCATTTTCTTTTGTCTCAAGGTATTTTTTTATTTCTCTTGATTTTTTCTTTTCAACCCATTTGTTGTTCAGCAGTATGTTGTTTAATATCCACATATTTATTAATTTTCCTGTTTTCTTCTTATATTTGATTTCTAGTTTTATACTATTGTGGTTGGAAAAGATGCTCAATATGATTTCAGTTTTCTTAAATTTATTAAGACTTATTTTGTGGCCTAACATATGATATATCCTAGAGAATGTTCCATGTGCACTTGAGAAGAATGTATTCTGTTACTGTGGGATGAAATGTTCTATATATATCCATTAAGTCGATCTGATCTCACATGTCATTTAAGGCCAATGTTTTCTTACTAATTTTCAATCTGTATAATATCTATTCATGTAAGCAGGGTGTTAAAGTCCCTTGCTATTATTGTATTGTTGTCTATGTCTCCCTTTAGGTCTGTTAATATTTATATATTTAGGTGCTCCTATGTTTGGTGCATAAATATTACAAATGTTATATCCTCTTGTTGGATTGACCACTTTATATGCTGACCTTTTTTGTCATTTATTACTGTCTTTGTTTTAAAGTCAATTTTGTCTGACATAAGTATTGCTACTCCAGCTTTCTTTTGGTTGCAGTTTACATGGAATTTCTTTCTCTAGACTTTCACTTTCAAGCTGTGTGTGTCCTTATATCTGAAGTGTGCATCTGTAGGCAGCATATAGATGGGTTGGGATTGTGGTTTTAAATGTAATGGCTAGAGGAGGCCTTATTGAAAAGGTGATATTTGAACAAAGGTATTAATTGGGATCATTTTGAACAGCCTACTATGCAATTTGCTTTGATCATTATTCTTTAAAACATGCTTATTTAATGGATGCACATCATTTTATCTTATAAATCTCATAAATAATTTTTTAACCCCATGGTTGGACATTTACATCAACTCCACTTAATTTTTTCTGTGTTACAGATTCTTAAATGAATCTGTGGCTTCTCTGTTCAGTTTTTGCAATTAACAGCATAAAGGTAAGATTTAGCTTAGAAAAGAGGAGACAAGGTAATAATAACTTCTTGTGAGATATGTTGCAATAGTTTTCATTTACCTCTAATTTGATTATGATGTGTTTTTAAAATACCATTTGTTGTGATTTCAGTTAAAATGTACATATTTATGTTTAAATTTTGTAAAATATACAAAAGCAAAAGACAATTCAAAATACCCATAATCACATCTTCCAAAGTTAATCATAGTTGCTCAAAATATACACTTATTTAGTTTGTATTATATTAAACATCCTGTATTATAATTTTCATTTAATTAAATGTGAACATTGTCTAAGTATTTTTAAGTATTTTATTTATAACTGTATTTTAAGTTTACTATTTTAAAGTATTCTTTTATAATCTAATTTTTAATAAGTGTACACTATTTATTTTTTACCCATTCCATAAACTATCCCCATTTTATAAACTGAATTATACAATTTATCACTATTGTAAAATCTTTTCACATATATCCTTGCCCACAACTCTGATTATTTCCTTCTATAATTAAAAGCATAAATCTGTCATTTATATTGCACATATTTTTACTAGTTTGTTGCTTTCCTTCTAGTTTTATTTATGTTGTTTTTTTTGACTGAAAGAAATTAAATCTATCAATCCTTTCCTTAAGGGATTCTTCATTTGCCTTTTAGGTTTTAAAAATCCTTTAGCACCCTGAGTTTTTTTGTTTAAAAAAAAAAAAACTCTTTTCCCTGGTGGGATTTATTTTGGCCCATGGTATGACATTTAGTGAACCAACTTTATTTCCTTTGGAATAGTTACAGCTTGGTTAACCTTCAATAGGCCTTTCTTTTCTTTATTTTGTTATTCTGTCAGTCAGGACTGTTATCTAAATACTTCTTCAAACCATATGTAAGAGCAGAGGTGGTGCTTCTACTGACATTCCAAGGATTCACATACTTGTGAATTGGGATTGAAGAGGGAACAATTGTTTCAAGGAGAACAAATACATACACAGACTTTTGAAATTTTAATAAGACATGTTAAGAAATAATAGATAATTCCAGAAAAAGTCTTTAATAATTATAACTCCGAACTTCAAAACACCTTTGTATAGATCCTCAGGAGTAGATTCACAAATTGGAAAGTTGGTGTTCCCATTAGAACTTATATAATGTATTAGTTAGTACTCTCTCATTGCTCTAAGAATAGGAGGAATATAATAATAACAAGAGCTGTCATTTAATGGGAACTTACTACATGCAAGGCATTGTGCCAAGTACTTCACACATGGTATTTATTTAATCTTAAAAATACTTTAGAAAGGAGGTACTATCAAGATCTCTCCTTTTCAGATGAGGAAACAAAGGCTGAGTGGGATAGAAGAATACTTCCATGGTCATGCAGCTAGTTGACTGTGTAAAGGGGAATCCTCAACTATTTCTCAGCAAAATTTAGTCAATGCAGTAGTAAAAATAAGAATATGAAGGAAAGTCCTAATTAGATACATCATGTGCTGTCTCCAGCTTCCCTTCTCCATGATGTGCTTGGAAAGCTTCCACTAGTTTAAGGCACACCTAACTAATAACAGCTACATCTGATAATTATTTATATTTTTTAAAGCACATTCAACCAAGAGAGTTGATGCTTACAGCATATGGTCCAGGTCATACCATTTGGACAGCTTAGAAAGCTGAGGTGCTAAGAGGTTAGGTAGTAGAGCTGGGATTTAAAACCATGACTCCTATCTCTGCCATCAGTTCTTCCCCTGACCTCCACACTGCAAGTTTGGGAGGTTTCTCTTGGGGAATTTTTTTTGATCCAAATTTCAAAGTATTATGACTTATTGTTATTGCCACTGTTATTACCTAACAATCTCTGACCTTCTAAGCAATGAGTATGTTGTATTTTAAATTCTCATTACTGTAATGATCTAGGCCATCTGATACTTTATTACACATATTGAATAAGAAACATTATAGGTATTCTTTTATCTAGTCCATCCTTTAGTGAATCAGTGATATAGTTTGGACTTTTCTGTTGGATATGTCTCTTGAGAAGACATAAAATAAAATTAATTTATATGCTGGTAATAAATATATCATTACATATATGATGCTTTAACACTTCATGATAACTACATTTTTTTGGCAGTGCACACATTTACACAAAAATCATTTTTCTTTAGGTAGAAAAGTTTCAATAACTGCATTTAAAGCAGTAACTTCTGAGCATTTCCCAGAAAAGAAGAGTAATTTTAAAGGAAACAATATAAGGGCATTATTAAGTTTTTCATCTTTTGTGGCCTGTTCAAATGCTATCTCTTCTGTGACCTTCCTCCTCTGAAGTATTTCTATCCTTTGAGCACCATTATAGTATTTTTAACATTCCATTATAGTGCTAATCCCAAAGTATACCTTGTATAAGTGATTTGTGCACATGACAATTTAGATTAAACCCCCCATGTTTTGGTCTTCTCTCTCTCCCCATATCTAGCCAGTTGCCTGGTACAAAATGTTAAACTGAATAAGAGGTAATCAAAGTTTAAATAGTGAAAAAATACATAAGCCTTAATTTAAGGCTTTTGTCAGATATATAGTTAATATATGAGGCATGCCAAATCAGAATGCAAGTCTACCTTGGTTCTAAAATAGAAAGGACAATTTAAGTATTTTTAAATATAACCTGGAACAGAAAACTAAATCTGTTATGATAGAAACAGGATGTGTGTTATAAGTTAAGATTATATGAAATTTCTGTAAATGGATTAATATATATTCTTCAGTAATATTTTAAGATTTTAAAATCTTGATACCAAGGTGAGTAACTTTATTCACGAAAATCCATTGCACAGAGAGGAGAAGTAAAAGTGTAAAGTTTAGGAATTCCGTTGAAGTTAAATTATCAGGTTAAAAAATAGGGGGTTATTGTTTTAAGGTATTTTATGTAAGCCTCATGGTAACCACAAGGGAAAATATGTAGTGATTATGCAGAAGAACATTGTAAAGGGGTTAAAACACACTGATATCAAACCACAATAAAAGACAGCAGGGTAAGAAACAAGGAACAGTGGATCTACAAAACAACCAGAAGACAAATAACAAAGTGGCAATTGTAAGTCCTCACCTATCCATAATTACTTTAAACATAAATGGAGTATGGATCAAATTCTGTAATCAAGAGACTTAGGATGGCTGAAAGGATAAAAACAAGATCCAATGATATGCTGCCTACAAGAGACTCAATTTAGCCTTAAAGACACACATAGACTGAGAGTGAAGGGATGGGAAAAGTCGTTTCAAGCAAATGGTAACCAAAAACAGGTGAACAAACAGGGGTGTCTATACTTATATAAGACAAAATAGACTTTAAACTAAAAATGGTACAAATAGACAAAGAAGGTCATTACATAATGATTAAAGGGTCAATGCATCTAGAGGATAAGACAGTTGTAAATATTTGTGTGCCCAACATTGGAGGACCTAAAGAAAGTAAAAGCTAACAGAGCTAAAAGGAGAAATAAACAGTAATACAGTAATGGTTGGGACTTTAATACCCCATTCTGAACAATGGATAGATCATTCAGACAGAGAAGCAATAAGGAAATAGGAGATTTGAGCAATACTATAGACTAAATAGCCCTAATAGACATATACAGAACATCCTATCCAACAACAACACAATACACATTCTTCTCAAATTGAATATTTTCTAGGGTAGACCAAATGTTAGGCCACAAAACAAGTCTTAGCAAATTCAGGAAGATTGAAATCATACAAAGTATCTTCTCAGACCACAATGACATGAAACTGGAAAGTAATAACAAAAGGAAAATTGACAAACACATGAAAATAAAACAATACTCAGTAAACAATGGTCAGGGGCACTGAATAGACAGTTTTTCAAAGAAGATGCAAGAAATGTCAATAGGTACATGATAAGATGCTCAACAAAATAGTTATTAGGAAAATGCAAATTAAAGCCACAGTAAGATATTACCCCATACCTGTTAGAATGACCATCAAAAAGACAAGAGCTAGCAAATGCTGGCATGGATGTGGAGAAATAGGAACTCTTGTGCACACTGGTGGGATTGTAAATTGGCACAGCCACTATGGAAAGCAGTATGAAGGATCCTTAAAATATTGAAAGTAGAATTACCATATGATTCAGCAATTCCATCTGGGAATATATCCAAAGGAAATGAAAACACTAGTTTGAAAAGATATCTGCAATCCATATTCATAGCATTTACAATAGCCAAGATATGGAAACAACCTAGTGTCCACTGATGGATGAATGGATAAAGAAGTTGTGAGATACACACACACACACACACATACATACAATTGAATATTATTCATCCATAAAAATGAGGAAATGCTACCATTTATAACAACATGTTTAGACCTGGAAGGCATTATGCTAAGTGAAATAAATCAGATAGACAAAAACAAATAGTGTATGATATCACTTACATGTGGAATCTTAAAAAATAAAATATCAAGCTGATAGAAAAAGAGATCAGACTGGTACTTCCCTCGTGGTCCAGCGGTTAAAATTCCACACTCCCAGTGCAGGGGGCCTGGGTTTGATCCCTGGTCAGGGAACTAGATCCTGCATGCTGCAACTAAAGATCCTGCATGCCACAAGTAAGACCCGGCACAGCCAAATAAATAAATAATAAATAAATAAATATTTTTTTAAAAAAGAGATCAAACTGCTTGTGGTTACCAGAGGTGAAGGGTGGAGGAGGGGGAATTGAAAGAATGTGGTCCAAAGGTGCAAATTTCCAGTTATAGGAGAAATAAGTGCTAGGGATGTAATGTACAACATGATGGCTATAGTTAACACTGCTGTATGATATATAGGAAAATTTTTAAGAGAGTAAGTCCTAATTTCTTTTTTCTTCATTTTATCTATATGAAATGATAGATGTTAGCTGAACCTATTGTGGTAATCATTTCACAATATATGTAAATCAAACCATCATGCTGTACACCTTAAATTTATACAGTGATGTATGTCAATTCTCAATAAAACTGGGAAAAAATGCAATATAGCTACAGTGGAGAAATGGAAAAATAGAGGACAACTAAAACAGTGGAACATAGATACTTCTGGGGATGACAAGTGGAAAGTAGGAAGAAATGAGGCAAGAGATTTTTTTTTCCTAAAGTCTATGTGTTGCCATTTGATTTAAGCTATTATATATTTTACCTTATAATAAATAAAATTTATTTTGCTAAAAGTAAAAAAAGAGAAGAATCTAATGTTCCAGGTCCATGCTGTATCTCCACACACGGAAGAGATATATTAGTTAGAAGAGACCTAGTTAGAAGAGACCTTATTTTTTATCAGGTTACTATGGGCCAGGCACTAAACTAAGACCTTTGTGGGGATTCTCTCATTTCATCCTCACAGCAACTCCAGGGGGTAGATACTCTTATTATCCCTGTTTACAGATGAGAAAACTGAAACACAGAGAGGTTAAGTATGTGCTTAAGGACACCCAGCTGGCAAGTGGTGGTGCTGGGATACAGATGCATGTCATATGACATGGGAGAGAGCTTAAGCTTTACTAGCTGATGTCCTCAGCTGGTCAAGAAGTCAAACCTGCTTGGTGGCTACTCTTTCTGTATTAATGAAGTCTGATGGATCAAGACAAGGATGTAAATGGACTTGCTTTTTACCAATGACGTAACAAATTAACATTATTCCTATTGTTTCCAAGATCATTCCATTTTATGTAAGGGAATGAATTTCAATATGGAATAGACTTATTTAAGGAAACATCAATATTTTTCTCAGATTGGCAGCATCAAAACTATATTTATGGAATTAAAACATATTGCATTTATATAATGCAAATTCACTTGGAAACAAGATTTCTTTATCTTTTTCTGTAACTTAGCTTGCAGCTGTTGGCATCAGTCTATTTTTAAAACACAAAAATAAATTGTTTTTGTTAACTCCATTGGATCTGCAGGCAGATAGTAGACAGAGTTGCTGTCCATGAGGCCAGCATCTTGGTTAGAGGGCCCAGATTATTCTATGAGAAGGTGCTATTTGGAAAAAAAAACCTTTTCTTACCAACTGCATAAGAAAATTCATTTTAGAAAATAAGAAAAGACAAAAATGCCCCCAAAATAAAGTAACATTAGCATTTCATCCCCTCATTATAGCACTATCAATATTTCAATGTAGGGATTTCCCTGGTGGTCCAGTGGGTAAGACTGTGCTCCCAATGCAGGGGACCCAGGTTCGATCTCTGGTTGGGGAACTAGATCCTGCATGCCAACCTAGAAGTGTGCAGGCTGCAACTAAGAAGTCTGCATGCCACAACTAAGAGTCTCTGTGCCACAGCTAAGACCTGGTGCAGACAAAATAAATAAATATTAAAAAAATATTTCAATGTATACCCTTTCCATCCTTTTTTATTGCATATGTAAGTTCTAAGTTCTGTTAGCTTTCTAAATTGGGATCACACTTTATATGTAGTTTTTTGTTTTTTTTTGCGGTACGCGGGCCTCTCACTGTTGTGGCCTCTCCTGATGCGGAGCACAGGCTCCGGACGCTCAGGCTCAGCGGCCATGGCTCACGGGCCCAGCCGCTCCACGGCATGTGGGATCTTCCCGGACTGGGGCACGAACCCGTGTCCCCTGCATCGGCAGGCAGACTCTCAACCATTGCCCCACCAGGGAAGCCCTATACGTAGTTTTGTTACCTTTTGTTTTTACTCATCAGGGAATTCTGGTGTGCATTTTCCCATGTCATTAATGATTGCAAAGTACTCTTAACTATTAGAACCTGCAACCTATCCTAATTGTTTTTTTTTTTAATTTTTAAATTTAAATTTTAATTTTTGTCTGCGGTCTTTGTTGTTGCACACGGGCTTTCTCTAGCTGCGGTGAGCGGGGGCTATTCTTTGTTGCGGTGCACAGGCTTCTCATTGTGGTGGCTTCTCTTGTTGAGGAGCATGGGCTCTAGGCCCGTGGGCTCTAGAGCGCAGGCTCAGTAGTTGTGGTGCGTGGGCTTAGTTGCTCCGCAGCATGTGGGATCTTCCCGGACCAGGGCTTGAACCCGTGTTCCCTGCATTGTCAGGCGGATTCTTAACCACTGCGCCACCATGGAAGCCCCTATCCTAATTGTTTAACATTAGGTTTCCCCCACCTCTACTTCTGGTATATCTTAGCGAAGAATATTTGCATATATGTACATATAATTACATGTATGCATATATTTGCATATAATTACAGTCACTATTCTTTTCTTAGGATACATTCTCAGAAGTGGAAATGCTGGGTTATATGGTAAGCTGTAGGAGTAACTATCTAGTTTTTCTTCACTGCAGGCATTGCTCCCCTGTGCACCTAGAATCTCCACTAACAGCTTCGCCTGGGCTGTTTCCCAGGAGCTTCAGAGAAGAGACTATGGAGCAGGAAGGTGGTGGGGCAGTTAACAACATCCGTTTTCAGGTTCTACTCATGGACCAAAATAAACATGCTGGGTTGCCAGTACCAGCCTTAACATATCCTCTATTATTTGATATTTAACTCTGTCAGCTCAGAATACTTTCAGCTGCATGTAATAGAAAACTTGACTTATGGTGGCTTTAAAAAATAGGGGATTATTTCTCCCACATAATAAGAAATTTAGAAATGTGTGGTGGCTGTGGGTTTAGTTCAGCAGCTCAGAGATGTCAAGGAGAGTGTGTCTACAGTGTTCTTGGCCTTTTCTTAACGGTCATAGGATGGTTGTGGCTGAAGCAGGCATCATACTTGTGTTCAGGGAGTCAGGTTGGGGTGTGAGAACACAGATGAATGAGACACATTTTTGACCCTGGGAGTTGTTAACCTGATTTTAAAAAGTGATGCTTTTTTTTCTTATTACAGAAGTAATATATGTTCATTAGAGAAAATATATTTCAATGATAATCTTACCACCCAGAGGTAATCACTGCTCTCATTCTGATGTTTATCCTTTTAGTTTAGTTATAAATGCACAAAAAAGTGGGGTTTTTGATTTATGTACTGCCCCATAACTGGCTTTTAAAATCAGCATCCATCTCACTGCCTAGCACCCGGTAGATGGTTTAAAGATTTTACTGGAAATTTAATGAATAATTTAAAAAATATACTATGAATATTGTTTTTCTGTATCTCTGAGTAGTCTTTACAGTATATATTTCATAGTATAATTTTTAATAGCTGCATATCCCTCAATTGTTTGAATGTTTCATGATTTATTTGACTCAATCTGTTATTTTACATGTAGACTTAAAAAATATTTAACTATGACAAATAATACTGCATTGAACATCTGTGTGTGTGTGTGTGTGTGTGTGTGTGTGTGTGTGTGTACACAAATCTTATTTCCTTAAATTCCTTTCATAAGTGGAATCACTGGGCCCAAGGAAATGCCAATTTTACAGTCCTTGATTTATGTCATCAAATTGCCCTCTTCAAATGTACCATTTTAACTTACCACCAGCAATGTGAGTTGTTATAAACTTGTTTTATTTATTTATTTATTTATTTTTGCTGTGCTGGGTCTTTGTTTCTGTGCGAGGGCTTTCTCTAGTTGTGGCAAGCGGGGGCCACTCTTCATCGTGGTGCGCAGGCCTCTCACTGTCGCAGCCTCTCTTGTTGCGGAGCATAGGCTCCAGACGTGCAGGCTCAGTAGTTGTGGCTCACAGACCCAGTTGCTCTGCGGCATATGGGATCCTCCCGGACCGGGGCACGAACCCGTGTCCCCTGCATCAGCAGGTGGACTCCCAACCACTGCGCCACCAGGGAAGCCCCCCTATTTTTAATAGACATTTTTTTGAGTTGGTAATATATTTGTCTGATCCAAAAATCAAGACAATGCAAAAGGCATAAAGTGGAGTTTTACTCCTGTTCCTGTCCCCATACTCCCATCTCTGCCCCCATTTCCCTTAGGGTAGCCACTTTTACTAGGTTCGTTTGCATCTTTTCAGTATTTTTAATGCACACAGGCAAATATATATATAAATTATTTCCCTTCCTTTCTTACATAAAAAGTAACACACAATATACACTGTTCTGTATTCTTGCCTTATTTGGTTAGGCTGCTGTATAATGTTCCATTATGTGAATATTCTGTAGTTTTATTTATCTAGTCTCCTGTCTAGCTTTATTTGAGACCTGTGTCTTTTCAGCAAAACCAGGCCCAAGTGAACTATGTTATTCTGGCCCTGCAGCTACACCACATATAGGAGTAGGAAGCTATATCTTAATTTCCTAGACCTATTGCCTGGCTTGCTGCACATTTTGACTTAGCCTCTCAGGGTGTAGTTGGCAGTGTCTGAAATATACTGAATCCAAGAAAGGAGAGAATTGCACAGGTAGGTTTATCCCCTTTGAAGACCCACTGGCTTGTCTTTTTTCCCTAGCTGTGATTGTGAGATATTTTCATGTTTTAGTTTGGGTAAAGAGTAACCCCCTCCATTCTCATCCAACGGATGGTGGCTCCCATAGGAAATTATGTCTTATTTTTTAAGGAATTCATTGTCACAGAGTGCCAGGTGTATGGTATGCTCCCTCAAGAGGCTCTGGGGAAGAATCCTTCCTTGCCTCTTCCAGCTTCTGATGGCTCCAAGCATCCTTTGGCTTGTGGCTCCATAATAATTTACTTCACTTGGCTTTTGCTGTATCTTCTCCTCTTCTTTCTCAAATCTCTATCTGCCTTTCTCTTATAAGGACACATCAGTGTTCTTAGGGCCCAACCAGATAATCCAGGATGACCTCAAATCAAGATTCTTAATTCCTTCTGCAAAGACCCTTTTTCTGAATAAGGTAACACTTGCAGGCTCCAGGGATTTGATGAAGACATATCTTTTGGGGGCCACCATCCAGCCCACTACAGGCTTTGAGTCTAGCACTCTGATTCCAGAATCTGTACTCTGCCCTGTCAGACCATATCCTGTGAAGTGCCACAGAGAAAGTCTGTTTTCTCTACCACATGGTAGTAAAAGGCTAAGGCTTATTCGCTCAGTGTTGTATCTTCATTGCCTTGCACAGTGCCTTTTGCACAGAGGAGGTGCTCAATAAAATGAAATGGCTTTAATCACTGAATTTCCATAGAATTTCTGAAGGCAGTTTTCATGTCTCTTACTGCTTTTCTCCAGGCTGAATATTCCCCAGGTACTTCAGTTGTTCCTTATGTGAAGTTTGGATCCCCCATCTTTCTGGTTGCCGTCCAGTAGGTACTTGCTAATTTGGCCAGTCCTTCTCTTAATATGCCTACCAGATTGAACTCTTGATAAGATTTAAGTAACCGGGTAGAATGAGACTATTAATGCTTATGGTTTGTACACTATAATTCTTAAATTAGCTCTAGGTTGTATTCATTTTAGAGTAGCCGCTAAGGTCATTTCTGGTAATAGCTAAATAGCTAAAGACAAAAAAAAAAAAAAAAAAAAAAAGAAAAAAGAAAAGAAAACTCTGCCATACTAGTAGTCCTACTTAGTCATTGAGTTTTTAGGGCCAAATACAGCCTCAGTTATGCTAATGCAAATTTTATCAATTTTGGATTCTTGGGATGGATTTTGAATTTGGAAAGAAAATGATCCAAACGTCACATTCTGGGGTTTAGTAGAAAAGGCAAGCATACTTATTAATAAATCCAGTTTTCTCTCTCCATTCCATTTTGTTGAATCCATGGAAAAAAGTTGTATGTTTTAAGAGACCTGAGTGATGATCCAATACAATTTTCTGCAAGAATGAATCAGGATTTTCATGACAAAATATTAGAGAACATTTTTCTTCTTAATTTCTACCTGCTGTGGCCTGAAGTTGGTAGAGTTTTTATTTTTATTTTTTTATCACATTTACCAACTGCTTGTGTTAATTTTCACGTACTTGTACCCTGAACAAATTTATGCTCTTGGTGTTGTATGTGCTGCAAGTTTCACTGCTGTCAAAACATGTTTTTAAAAATAACCCATGGGTTTTAACCAGTACAGTTAAGACAAATTAGGTTTTTTAAGAAGTAAAATCCACCTTAATATTTAGATCAGCAAGATGTTGTTATGACTAACTTTTGGCTTTATGTGGTAAGATAGGACCGAGGCATACTAGAGGCATACTAATGCTTTAAAATTTTTTCTTTCAATCAATTAATTTTTTAAACTAGGGGTTAAAACAAGGAAAAGATAATAACTCCCAGGGGTGGACTTCATGTCTTCATTTACTCCATTATACCTTCTGTATCTTGAAGCCTGGTTTCTTTGAAAGGAAGCATTTTGCAGAGAAAGCCTTCTGCTTGGAACTCCTCTCCCTCACTCCTTACCTGGCTACTATTTCTACCTGAGGCTATATAGCTTAAATGTCTCTTCTGCAAGGAAACTTATTCCGACCAATAAGACTAGTAGTTCTTATCTTATAAGCCCCCTTGTACTTCATTTGCAGTCTTCATTACATCAGTTTCAGTCACCTTGCTAATATTTGTCTTTTACTCCAGTCTGTAAACTCTATGAAGCAGGGCTGTGTCTGTTTTCAACGCTCTCCCTAGATCAGTGTTTGGCCTATAGTAGATGCTTAGTAAGTTTTCGTTGACTGATTGGTCAGAAGCTGCAAAAGTCATTTAAGGGCTAATTTTAACAATATTTGCATTTCTGTGTGTGTGTGTGTATACTAAGCTAATAGCAATGAGATCCTCTTTTCTTTCTTTTTTTTCTGGGGGGGGTGGGTACCACTGCATCAAATTACTGAAGTAGAAAAAACAGTTGACATTCTGTTTTAAAGTGACTATGGATTTGACCCACTTCTACTCTAGTAATGTCATCACGATTGTATCTCATTGCTGTGGGTTCTTGGAGGCTGACAGGCAGAACAAGTTGCTTCAGCTCACAGTCCTCATCTGTCATACAGAACAGCTTGCAGAATCTTATTATGTGAATGAAATATGGAGAGAGAGATATTTTTCTTCCTGGGCTATCAGGGTAATTGAAAGTAACCGTATCAGGGCACACGGGGAAAATGCAGGAAAATAGACTGCTTTTGTGAAGGGCAACTTATCAGCTCTCAGAACTGCAGGTATCTAGCCTCCCAGGGCTAGCCTCCCAGCCTCCTTTTATCAAAAGGCCTGAGATTCAACATTCTTGCAGTAAGGAAAATACCTTGGTTCATGTTACCACCCCTCAGCTGCCTGATGAGATGCCACCACCACGGTGCCTTTGGAGATGTATCCCACCAGATGCAGGGCACGAGCTTGGTGTGTTCTTTAGCCAGGGAAGAAAACCGTTTTAGTATTCCAGATCAATAAAGTGTAGTAGAAAATTGGAAATGTGCTATGAAAAGTCATTAACCAGAGAAATTCTACTGTTCCTGAGTTTTGGATCAGAAGAAATAATAACACTTGACTGCTTTTCTAGTTTATATTTTACAAGCTTGGCCCTGGTGCAACGGAATATCAGATAATACTGTATCAGTGACACTTTGCCTTCTAAATCGTTGGTCCTGCACATATAAATTGAGCTTTATAGAATAGTTTTAGTTCACAGGAAGCTTTTTACGTAACACTGGTCAAAAGCACTAACGTGGTGATGCAAAGCAAGGTACAGTTCAGCAGTCATTCAAGTCATGACTTCGTTATATTTTGAGATAGCTTTAAAATCACTTAGTTGAACAAAACTCTAAAGTACTGTAACTGCCAGGTTGCTTTATCTAATTTATGAAACGGAGGCAAAGGAAATCAACAATAACCCTCCATTTACCATTATTAGATTAGCTATTACTGAAACTGCAGAAAGTATATAAACCTTTACTTTGTGTTCACTTGAATTTGGTTATTAAGCTTTGATGGAACTTTCATTTAACCAAATGCCTTTGTTTACAACAATAAGCATGTTAAATCTTTTGTGTTCTGAATTTGATATGAGCATTTTAGTACATGCCTCCTGCAAAGGCATGTTAAAGTTACAGATTCTATTCATTTGTGTTCTGTCAAACATTATCAATTCAATCTAGTTAGGGTCTTGTTTTTCTTCCTGACTTTAAGAAATGTATCTTTTTGCTATAAGTCTTCTACTTTTTCAAGAATATAACCAGGCATTAACAAACATGAAACTACTTCTCAGAGCAGCTTCATAAAAATTGATTTTTCAAAATTAAATAAGCATCTGGTGGGCTGAAAATGCTTTATACCTGATATTTAAAAGATATTTTGACTATTGCCAAAAGAAATCAATTTCTTCATGCTGTCTCCCTTGCAGATGCCGTCATATGCCACTGGGTTGTGTAGAGCACAGGCTCTGGAGGGAGGCAGGCTTGGATTTGCACCTCACCTCTACCACTTACCTGCCTGTGACCTTGGACTTCACCTCTTAGGGAAATCAGTTAACTCTAATCGCCCTCTCCTCAGTGTGTAATTGGGTTCATAATAGTACTTATCTCATAGTGTTTGTTATACGTGAGGGGATGCATGTAAAGAACTCAAAAACTTGATTGTTATTATAATTTGTGTTTGTGTGTGTGTGTGTGTGTGTCCATACTCTACATACATGTTATCAACTTGACTGAAAATTTACTGATTTTAAATCTGGTTATAATAATGGAAATGCTGTTATCCTTTCAGGACTTAATGTTCTAGTATTATGACCATATCTAGAAGTGACATGGAGCATAGTTATCATTTCGGATCTATTCAGAGCCATTGCTTGAAAACAAGTCACTGGGAAGGTGGCTATTTCAATTGCTGAGATTGGAACCAAATCCATATTGCAAAGAAGTCTTTACTTGAAAAGTGGAACTTTATTTCAGTTCTTTTAAATTGATGTAAAAGCTGAGATAAAGAGTGTTTTAAACATGTGAAATAGAAATACATGGCCTTTTCAATAAGAAGGGCTCCTGTTGACAATTTGCTGTTGGTTTTTCGCTAACTTTATCTGTTTCTCACGTCTTTTAAGCTTCTCTCTAACTGCCTTGTTCTCTCTACATTTTCCATCTTCATCTCTGTCCTCAATATCCCCATTTTGGGGGTAGTGTAGATGGGTTTGGAGAAATCCACACTGTGTCACCCAGCATCCTTTAGACCAGTAATCCATACAGGAGTGATAGGAGTTCAGGCTAGGAGATCTGGTCTTTGATATTGGTTTTCAGCAAATTTACACAGTTCTTATGGGGATGGAATTTTTCTCCTCATGTGTAGCATCTTCTGTCTGCTTGAATAATGAGTCATAGAAAAATGAAAACTTCTTTAACCATGAAAGTTTCAGCAAGAAAAAAAAGTTAGGCCTTTGGTGTTAGTATAATGCAAAATAAGATAGCATTTAAAAAGTCTCTTCTTCAGCATCATATTGACAGTGCCCCTCACTTGAGTCAGGGATTGGGGACTTACTGAGATACACCATCTGGCAGAATACGGAAGGCCAGTCTTGTGCCAACTGAAAAAGCTGCATCAGTTCCAACTCTTGTGTACTTTGCACATTACTGGATGTCTTGCAAAACGTTTATCACTTTTTAATTAGGAAGGACTAAGGGATTTTAGTACCCCAAAGAAAATGTCAGCAGCCCAAAGACAGAAAAATTATCCAGTGGATCATAAGGGGCAGTGGGTGTTTCACTTTGAGCTTACACAGGAAACAAGGACAATTTCATACTAGGATCTTTGTTGGGGGGCATGTATCCTTGGTCTGTCTGAGCGGAACTGGGGACCTGGTCTGTCTATTATTCTGACAGTTTCCCCAGCTTGTTTCTCTTGCAGCATGGCCAGGCCTTGAAAGCACATGCCAAGAGATCAACTCTGTTCTGCTTCTTGGCCTATCATGTAAACTGTGGCCTGTCATGGTCATTAAAATGAAAATTTGTCGAATGGAATTTGCCTGACTGGCGGAATAGTTTAAATGTCAGATGTTGTTAGCCCTGGATATAAATATTATGTTTCTATTGTTAATTAATTGCAGCGCCTCAGTACCAGTGATCCAAAATCCAATTTAGTCTGCAATAGGCCTGTGGATAAGGGCCAGAGACAATGAATGCAGAGGGAAAAAATGTATTCAGAGTTTCCATTGTATCTGTCAATGTCCTCTTAGAAACATAGCAAATTTTGGTATGTCACTACAGTTTAAGGGCAAAACAAGACAGAATTAAGACTCATTGTCTTTTGAAACCTCTCAAATGTTACTTACTGTTGCATCTATTCCACTGCTAGCCCTGAGTCTGTCCCAGCATCAGAATTCCCAAAAGATGCCGCTCTGTCCCCTTTCTGTGACTCCCCCCCACCCATTGTTTCCATCTCTTGAGTCTGTTGTTTTGTCCCCCGCTCATTTCAGACCTGTGGAACTGAGGTGTCTAGCCCCGTAATCCTGCTCAATTCTCTTTGCAGTGTTCATTTTCCTCTCTTCCACTTACCATCAACCCTTCCTTTCTCTTTCTTTTTGTCCTGTCTGCCACTTTTAAGGTCATTTTGCTTCCAAATTGAGCTGGTAGCTGAATATCACTCGGAATATCGCTGCTAGAACTGTCTGCATTACAAAGAGGAGCAGAAATCTTGCTGCTGGGGCCCAGACCTCAAAACTGACTGTTGTTGCAAAGCCGTGAGCCAGCAGGCGTTTGTGGCTGCCATTCTCAACCAATATTTTGTTGAGTACTTGCTGTGAGCATGGCGTCTGACCCGGCCACCTCTCTGGGTTCCAAAGGCAAGTGGGTGTGCCAGGAGGAGGAGGACTAATTAAGACTTTGGAAGGCAGGACTAATGTTGTCCAATGGTCAGGGACCCTCATTTAATTCCTGGCATCCGGGTCCCTGCCAACCTCGTTCTGCCCCTGTGATTATGCCAGCTGAGAAGCAGGGAAGGGAAGATGAACTTTGGTTTGCTCTGAGTTTCCCTGTACAGCAGTGTCTATCAGATTAAAAATGAGAGGGAAGGAGGCCAGAGAATCTTCCAGATGGAGAGTTCAGAGGAGGGCACAACCAGACTCCCTCTCGGCAGTGACATCACTGGGCCATTCAAGCACTGGGCCAGGAGCCTGCTGCCTGACCCTGTAGTGGAGTGGAGAGGGGGCTGGCAGAACAGTCACCGTTGGCTTAGGGTGGAAGCAGAGTCAAACCAGGCACATGCAGGCCACATGGTAGAAGCAGAGCATTTGCCCTGAGGATTGGCAGTCTGTTTGGAGGTGGGGCCCTTCATTCTGGACTCCTCTTAAGGGTGAGCTCCCCAAGTTACGTAGACAACTGCAGAAACCAAATGGGGAATTGGTGTTTTCCAACCTCTCTGTTTCTTCCTTTAGAATGAATCAGCTGTGTTAGAAAGGTGACCTTAGATAGGCTGGAGGCAGCAGTAACAGCAGTAGCCCTATATCCTTGGATGGACGCACATGTGGACAGCAGTTCCAGGCAGCAGGGGTTTGGTGAGGACACAATGCACTGACACTCACTTGCCACACCTCGTGGTAGCACAATTTCGTAACTAGATTCCGTGTTCATTGAAAAGTATCCATATGGATACCCCAGGAACAGGGTTTTGCTCAAACAAAAACTGTTTTTCAGACTAAGGTGATCTGAGGTCTATGAAATTCTGGAATGATAACAAATGAGGCTAAACACTGAATATCTGGCTTAACCTTACTTAAAAATTGATTATTTTAATGTTACATCCATACAACCTCAGTTTCTCTCTGAGATGAACCTCTTTGTCTAAAATTCAGGTTATTAGAGTTTGGGGAGGGTTTGTGCTATTGGGAGCAGAGCTGTTTGACTTGAAATGTCATTTCATTCTAAGAAAACATACTAGGGCCACGTTAGGGCATCCCTGTGCAAATGTCACGTTGTCAGAGTGTCTCCTCCTAGGATTAGACTAGCCATGGTACTTCCAGTCCTGTCTTACGGTCAGACAAAGTCACTGACTTCCCCCACAGCCAGGGTGCCAACCTGGCCAGGGTCATGCTCCCCGAGATTTCATGGAATTTGATTTGTCTCTAACTCTCTGCATGTTAAGATGCTAATTATTGGTTGACTGGTATTCTGCTCCTCAGATGTCACCTAATGATTTTCCAGGGCTCATGCTACTTGGCAAATTTATTTTTCCATGCCTGGCAAATGTTACAGCATTGAACAGGTGTGGTGAGGATGAGTTGTGTTATATTTTGTGTGTGTGTGTGTGTGTGTGTGTGTCTCAGGCCACAGAAGTGTAGACTTCTGTAGAGAGATATCTTTTCATCTTAAAAAAGCCTAGAGTACAAATTAAGAAAATGAGAAAGAACAAAAATAAAAAGCTAATCTCAAGTAAAGAATTTTCAATGTTTTCAATAATAACACAAACATAATATTCCTTTAGGCAAATTTCCTTGGGTGTATGTTGACACTGTCTTAGAGGATGTAGATTCAACAAGGAGCAAGAAAGGTGTGGTCTGAATCACCACACCTATAAGAGGTTCTTTTACAGACGTTCAATGCTTTCGTTTGAAATAAAAATGAGGTGCTGGCCAAAAAAAAAAAAAAAAAAAAGATGTGGTCTATATCTTTGTTGAACTTAGGGTCTATTGGAAAGACTTTCATTTACATTTTGACAATATTGATCAGTTATCAATGTGAATAACAAAACTAAGGAATATTCCCATCTCCCCCCTCAACTCTAAATACATCAATTTAACAAATTCTGAAAATTACTCTTTAAGAAATACATGCATATAAACTGAAATAAAATTTCTGGGAATACATCTGAGAAGTCTCAGGTTTGTGGGATCTTTTCTGTTGTTTGTTGTGAGGGTTTAAATCAGTCTGCAGATTCTAAAATAATTTCATGTGTTTAAAATATTCATTTATCATCAGGTAGTTTAACCAAGGCTATGTTTTCCAGCTGCCTGGTTTTCACCAATATGTAGAAAAAGGTTTAAGAATCTTCTCTTAGTTGAAAATTGGCTATCATTTGAAAGAATGTTGCAATAATTCATCTGCAGCAACAGCTCACTGAGCATAGCATAAGAACAGAAATGAGGGCTGAATTTATTCACTGTCTTCATTCTTGTGTCTTGTCTTCATTCCTGAGTGAACAGACTTCTTTCCTAGGTATATACATAATTGTTAAAGACTTAAAGGTCAATAACCAATCGCTTAATGTGGCAGTCAAGTCAGGTGAGGGCTGCAGAATGCAGCAGTGGATGCAAATCTCTCAGTTCCAGGCAATGTTGCCTTAAGGAAGGTGCAGTTGGATGGTTCCCAAAGATAGGTTTTAATTGGGGGAAGATAAATCACAGTCAAAGGAGGTTTTTATATTTGAGAAAGATGTTTGTTTAAATTCAGACCAGTATTTACCTGGAGGCTGGATAATGGAGTGAGGGGCTTGGTGTTGATAAAGGTTTTCTGGGCAGCTATGCTCTGGAAAACCACCAAGATAAATCAGTGTGTTATTGGCCTGTACTGCTCTGCCTCCGTGATTATGTCTTTTGGGAGCAGCTGAAGCCTAAACCTCTTTGGATTCATTTAAATCTTATCTGTGTCTTGCAGAAGGTCATTTGAAGGTTAGAGAGTCCACCTGCTCTACAACGAAATGGGGATGAGTTAGGCATGAGGAGAACCAGGAAAAGGTATAATGCATCGTAGCTGCAGATGAAAATGTTTTCATGGCCAGTAGAAGTTTAGGTCTTTGGATTTTGGGTCAAGGTAAACATGGGAAAGAGAGGACTAGTTTGAGTGGCTATTCTTGACTTTTGTCCAGAGATAAGTACTTAGGGCACTAGAGCGAGAGTTTTCTGATCCTGACCTGCTCCTACTTCAGATATCTAGCATACATATACGGACAAATGTTTGGGTGCCAGAGGTATACACAAAGACTGTGGAATCCACTTGTGCAGCTGACTCTTGAACACGGAGGGGGTTGGGGCGCCGAGCAGTTAAATATTTGCGTATAACTTATCATCAGCCTTCCATATGTGTGTCCATATCCGAGATTCTGTGGATTCAATAACCATGAAGAGTGTAGTACTGTAGTACATAGTTATTGAAAAAAAAATCCATGTACAAGTGGACCAGTGTAGTTCAAACATCCTGTTCAAGTGTCAGCTGTGCTTGTTTATTCAACAAGTATTGACTGAATGACTATTTAGTGCTAGCATAGAGTCTGGGGCTCACAATGCCTGGGCAGGGTGAGTTTGGTTTAAGCAATAAAAGCCATAGGTTTTAAAGAGCTTAGACATTCATTAAGGTCATAAAATATAAACACAGGAGAAGGTAATAATTTAAGACAATAGCATGCATGCCTGGCACAAGGCATTCTATGATTAAGGAGACAACAAAGCTCTGTTTTAAGACCAGCCCCACCACCTGTCCCTTTACCTTTCTGGGAACGAAACTTCAGTACTGGCTACCCTTTCTCACTCTTCTGCTTTCAGCCTCTTAGTTTCAACTGGATCTGCTCATCACCTTGACACGTGCTCAGGTTTTTTCTGTTTAAAAACTGTGCAAAGAAACCCTCTTTCAGCCCTTTGTCCTCCAGTTGCTACTCTCTTTCCTCTCCTTCACACCCAAACGTGTCTAATATTGTCCTTACTCACTGTCTTCATTTTAATGATTTCCACTTATTTCTTAACCGACTCCAAACTGAATTCTGTCGCAGTCCACAGAACAGTTCCTCGTTCACTTCCTCAATGACGTTTACATTGTAAAAGGGGCAGAGCGGGCGCGAAGCCGTTATCGCGAGAGCCTTAGCGCGGCAGTTAGAGTTCCCGCCCAGTCAGAGAGTGCGGTGAGAGGCGGCTCGTGGCCTTCGCCCCAGGCCCCTCCAGAACCCGGCCTAGGGACCGGCAGGTGACCTGGGGGGCCCAGAAACAGGACTAGGGCTGTGTCTGCAGAGCTCCAGAGCTCTCGCCTCGGCCGCCCACTGGCGGGGCCCAGGCCTTGAAGTAGCAGCGGACCTCTCCCACGTCCCCACCTCTGTGACCTAATGGCAGCGGTTGCAGTCTTCATGGGTCCCAGACTATGGAGGCCTCAGCAGCTGGAGTATACGGACACTGCCCTGAAGGTAACAGCTTCACCCCAGCCACCATGTTGTGATGAGAGGCACGCCCCATGTAGAAGCCACAAGGAGGTGTTTCAGCTGATAGACCCGGCTAAAGTCTCAGCTAACCCTCAGCAACTGGCAGGCATTTGAGGGGATGAACCTTCAGATGATTCCAGGCCCCAACTTTCAAGGCTCCCAGCTGAGGTCTCAGGCACTGTAGCATACAAAAAAGTCGGCTCACTGCACCCTGTCAGGATTCTTGTTCCATAGAAACCATAAGAGATAATAAATTATTATTATGAAGTCATTCTTAGGTAGTTGGCTTTGTAGCAATACGAAGCCAATGCAAATGCCTATTTTATTATTACTAACTTGTATTTTGCCTAATATTAACTTACTTCCACCAACTTTCTTTTGGTTCCTATTTGCTTGGTATATAGTTTTCTGTACTTGTCCTTTCAAAATCTCTTTCTGTTTTAGATGTGTTTCTTATAAACATCACATAGCAAGGTTTAAAAAAATTCATTTTGAAAAAATTTTATTTTAACAGATGCATTTAATCCACTTACTCTGATTACTGACATATTTGAACTTCTTTTAAATATTTTCTTTTGTGTTTTCTATTCACTGTGTTTTCCTTTTTTCTTTCTCCATCCCATTCCAGTCTTCTACAGAAAGAGAATTGGTTGAGTTTTCTATTCTCTAGATTGTTCCCTTCACTGGTTTGGATACTTCACTTCTTCTGGTGATTACTCTTATGTGTTTTAAAATCGTGAAATAGAATATACATATAAAATAATTTTTGAAAGTGTATAATCTACAGTTTAAAGAAAATAATAAACTGAACATCCAGATACCTGTCCCCAGGCCAAGAAATAGAGCATTACCATATTCCAGAATCCTCTCAGACCGTTTCCCCATTACAATCTCCTTCCTCACTCTCAAGGTAAATATAGCCTGAATTCTGTATAAATCATTCATTCCCTTGCTTTTCTTCATAGTTTTTGCCACTTACATGTAATATTTCAAAACAAGGTAGTATTTATTTTTGCCTTTTTGAATATCTTATATGTGGAATAATATATATAGTCTTTTGTGACTTGTTTTACATCATATTTTTGAAAGGCATACATGTTAATGTGTGTAACTGATTCATTGATTTCTCAAAGCTGTGTAGTATTCCATTGTAAGAATCTATAAAAATGTGTATATTCATTGTACTGTTAATACCGGTTTCTGTTTTCAGTATTTCTTGCCATTCTAGCATTGATGCTAGAAACATTCTTGTACATGTCCCTTTGAGCATATGTGAAAGGATGTCTTTGGTTATGTACATAGAGAAAGAAATGCTAGTTATCTTTAACAAGTTCATCAGTAGCTGTATTGCATATTTTTAACAACTTAATCAGTATCTTTTCCTCCTAAACAATTCATTCCCCCTTTCTTATTTTTATTTTTTTATTATTATTTTTTTTTGCGGTACGCGGGCCTCTCACTATTGTGGCCTCTCCCGTTGCAGAGCACAGGCTCCGGACGTGCAGGCTCAGCGGCCATGGCTCACGGGCCTAGCCGCTCCGTGGCATGTGGGATCTTCCTGGACCAGGGCACGAACCCGTGTCCCCTGTATCGGCAGGCGGACTCTCAACCACTGTGCCACCAGGGAAGCCCCCCACTCCTTTATTCCATATGATTGTGGCCAACCACTCATTTCATCTTATTTGCAAACCCTAAAAATTGGTCGTTATTGCTATTGTAGGTTTTTGACAAGCAGGGTTTAGTAATTATTATCCAATACCCATTATTTATTATTGAATTTACTAGATTTACTGTCATACTTGCTAATTTATTTGTTCACCATTGCTTTTTGTTCCTCTTTCCTTCTGGGATCAATTCCTTATTATTCAAGTGTATCTTTTAGTATTCCTTTCAGCAAAAGTAAACTACTGTGAGCAGGAAATAATTTTTTTTTTCTGAAAAATATCCTTATTTCTCTCATTCTTGAATGATAATTGCTTTAGCATGGCTATAGAATTTTCCTTGAACTTTTTTTCACTTGGAACTTAGGACATGTCATTCCACTGTTGTCTTGCTTTTATTTTTGCTTATGACAAGTTGTTTTGCAAGGAGTCTATTTTTTCTCTCTGGTTGAATTTAAGGCTTTCTTTCTGTCTCTGGTGTTCTGCGGTTTCCTTCTATTGTATCTACCTGTAGATTTGCTTTTATTTATCTTGTTGAGGTCTTGGTATGCTTTTTCAAGAGGATTCATGTCTTTCATTCTAGAAAATTTGCATTCATTATTTTTTCATATTGGTCCCCTCCCTTTCTTTTGAGCTATATTTTGTTTAGCATTTCTTTGTGTTTGAAATAGAAACAGATACAACTCAATCTCTATGTTGTCAGACCATAAATCTCTCAGACTTTATAAAATGTAGTATTATACTATTTTATCTAGTCTTCCCCAAAGTATGTTTCCCCCAACTCTATTGCAATCCACATAATACAGGGCGAAGGAGAAATTTTGATGGTGTCCCATGGAGGGGCCTTATCTCCTGTATTAATATTCCAAGATTTACATCATAGCCCACAAGTCTGGCCTTATTTTTTGGTGGTTATGTATCAGTGGTAATGGGTTCTATAGTGGGATAGGGGGATGTGAAGGGAAATAGCCCAGTAGGGGCTAAAGCAGTTACTTAGGACATTAAAGGGAAAAAAAAAAGAAACATGGGAAAAACATGAAGTAGTTGACCATTCCCAACTACTATACCTTAAGAGATGTTAGGACCTAGCCATGAATGAAAGAAATAGGCATATTTCATTTATTTTTGACCATGGAGTCAACATATGAGTAATGTTGGACTACTATAGAATCAGCCCCTTGAAACCTTAAATTATTACTGTTGCTTGGCAACTATAGTTTACCACATCTGCTATCATATTGACTTGTGTGTGGTCAGCACATTGTATGTTTTGGTTGCAGGGAGCTTAATTTAACATGCCTAGATTTGATTTGATATGCCAAGTTTGGCTTCCTCTGTTTTATGAGTTTCTCACTACCGAGAGAAGGCTACACTCTACCTAGAGGAAGGAGAATTGTATGTGTAAGCTTGCACGCATTTACTCATAGGGGCAAGTGGTGAGGTCTGGATTGGGAGGGCCATGCATGCCATATAAATGGAATAGGCTCCCCCAAGTAAAACTCCCAGGGAAATGGAAATAGAGTGTGCAAGAAAGATGGTGCTAAAAGATGTAAGAAAATAAAATGCTCGGTCAGATCTAGTGTGCTGCATAATGTTTAATTTGATTTTCATCTCTGCACTCCTCTGTTTTGTTGAGGAGTTCACACCCCAAAAGATTTGACTATAGATCTGGCCAGGTTTGTGTGAGTCAGTTCTGGGTAGATGTGTGTGCCGTTCTCAGTATATGACTTTGTCTTTCATTGACCTCTTGTACAGGAGGTATGAGGCACAAAGTTCTATCAGTGGTTTATTTGGCTAGCATCACATACCATGGCATATGGAAATTCTACTTAGAGACGTGGAGAGGAAACGTTTGCTGTTTTACTCTCAAATAACTCAGTGCTTCGTTTTTATCTCTTTGTAGCTTTGAAGCTCAGCAAAGAAGGGAAATCCATTGAGAACAGTCTGTAAAGGTAAGTGTATTTATTACATGGCCTTGACAAACATTGCCTTTACAACATTGATTTTTCTTTTATTCAGAGATTTAAACACTCGGATTAAAGATATAGCTGACAGGACAACTTCCTTAACCACCTGCTTGTCCTCCATCATAGGCAAAAGTGCTGAGCAATAGTTAGCAGAGAGCAGGAGGAAATAAAATGATGTGCTGAGTGTAGCCAAATGCAATTGTATGCTTGCTGACTTTTGCTTTCTTCTCAGCAGTTAAGACGTTCCAATGGAGCTAAATTTACTAAGATTAATGCTAGATGGAAAAAGAATGCACTCGTACCACTTCTGGTCAATAGTTAAATAAAACCAGCTGGCCAAATAAAGCATTTAAGATAAAATTCAAAGTGGCATTTCAATTGCGTTGGATGAAATTTATCATTAAAGTCAGTTGTGCCATTGTGTGGAAGAGCTAGTTTTGTAGAAAGGAGAAAGCCAGTTTGGTGTAGCTAATTTCATTCCACCCAGTCACTTTGGACACTAAGTGAGTTAAGGAAATGAACTTCCAAGTTTGAAGCAATGGGGAAAGTACCTACTCAGCCTCCTGTGAAACATTACAGTCGAGCTGCTTTTTACATGGAAATATGTAATTGTTTCCTCTTTCCTAGGTATATTTATAAGCATACCTCTGTACAACATTGTTCTTTGATTCATTGTTTAATTTCTGTTCTGCATGAAGTATTTTAATTTAAAGAATTCATTCTGGGGAATTATAGGGCTGCAGTTTCATCAAAAGTCTTTGGTGGCCAGGGTGAAATATGCCATAATTTTACATTTGTTTTCATCATCAATTATGTTTTTGGCAATTTTAGGTTTTTTTTTTCTGTCAGTTTTTATTACAGGAATCATGAGCGTGACCACTTTAGTTAAAGTTGGAAGAGCCATTTTGATTTACTTTATATTTTAAGTTATTCCTAACTTTATGACAAATCTACTTCTGGAGCTGAATTTTTAATGTTTATTTTGAGGGTGAAAAGGAATTTTACAGAGAAATTGGAGAAAACCCCTTTTGAATAATCAAAACATGAGCTATAAAAATGTTGTTTTGAGGATTTGCTTTGGGATGATTAAACTCTGGTGCATGAAGGCTGGTTGGCTTGGAATTTTTCTGTAATGGTTGGCCACTAGTGAAGAAAAAAGTATCTTAAGAAGTAGATAATTCTTATATTCAGCCATATAACTTAAACATCTCTGGACCATTGAGCCACATCTTGGAATAAAGCAGTACTTGATAGCTTTTAGAAATAAATTCTCATAAACTGTTGGAGTTAGTGATGATGTAGCAGTCTTCAGAACCTTGAGATCTTTAGGTACAGTTATGGTGTTCTCATTCTTCTTGGAAAGAATTTTCACACTGGTACAGTCCATTTCCTCTACTCTCAATGAAAACCCTTTGTTATTCTGATAATCTGGAGTCAGACATGGATTTAGTTCTGGTTTGACTTTTATGAGCTATTGGACCATGGACAAGTTATTCACCTGCTCTGTGTTTCAGTTTCCTACTTTGTGAAATGGAAATAAAACTATTTTGCTCCTAAGGTTGTGGAGCTTAAATGAATTATTATGTGTTGAGGGCTTAGAACAGGTCCTGGTCCATGATAACTACTCAGTAGATATTAGCTGTTGCTGCTCTTGTTAATATTACTGTCATCATCATCATCATCAGCGTTAGCATCCTTATGGATTTATTCATTCGATATTTTGAGGAGGAGTCTTCTTTTTGGAAGTGTAAGGATAATGTTTCAAAAATGAGCATATTGTTACTAAAGAAGGGCAAATTCTGCTTTGGCTTTAAGAATCAAATGAAAAGATAACTTTCAGGTAGTATGAGAAGTAAGTAAAAAGTTGTCAGGTTGAAGTTTTGTAGGTGTCAGGGTAAACACTATCTTTGGCTGTGTGTGGGCAACTGCTAATTAATATAGTGTTAAGAAGTGAGTGATCTATTGCTACTAGTTAGATTGAGGAATTTTTGAAGAAAACCTTATTAAGTTTAGAGGAACTTCTTCCCCCTCCCCTTTTTTCCTGTCAGGTATGTTTTCCCTTTTTAACTGCCCTTTATTTTCTTTTGAAGTAATTACAGTAGTGGAACTGTACCCAGGGACCCTACTCAGGGCCCTACAGTCAGCCTAAGGATAGGTGCATGACCACAAGCTTGGTTAATGGGTGCTTCTTCTTTGGAATTTGAATCTTGAGCTAAAGGATTCTCCTTTCTCCCAGTCGGCATTCTGCCCTGACAGTACCTGCCATGAGACCACTGTAGCAGTTCCCATTTCCCAGCTTCCATATCTGTCTTGGTCACTGATGGTGTTCAACCCTTATTTTGCAGTCTCCCATGGATTTGCTGAGCCTCCAATTTCCTTCCCATAATCCTTCTTAAATTAGTCAATTGGTTTCTGTTGCTTGCAATCACAGAACCCTAATAGAGTAGTTTACACGTTAGGGAGCTAAATTTGGAATAAGTGGGGTGTGTTTGGAGGTTTACAGTAAAAACACCATTCACTACTTTCTTCCATCATATGTAAGTAGCTGAACGTTTATTTTGTTGGACTCTCCACTACTCTTGTGTTTGGTAAAAAGTCACTTTTGGCTGCTTCTCGAAGCTCTCAAAGGATATGTGTATATGTGGGGGTAGAGTTGGAATTGAGAAGAGAAGCAAAGAGGTCATCCTTCCAACTTCTGGAGCCCCGGTCTCTTTGTGGCATGGGTATTGTGAAGGGACTGTGATTTCCTTCTACTTACCCCAGCATCCCCAAACAAAACTATTTAAATATTTTTATACTTTTGCCTGAATTTTTATTGCTCTTTTGAACACTTTTCTTGCCCTACTGAACACCTTCTTTTCAATGGTGTGTAAAATGTGATTGAAAACTCAGTTACTTAGGTCTGTGGCACTGCTTGTGGTTTCCTGAGAATGGAATGGGCAAATTTGCCCTATTTCTCCTGTGTCTTGTTTGTTGACTGCTTCTCTGTTCTGTGCAGTGCCTAGAGCAAAGCTGGTTAATGATTTTTTCACAGGGACATCAATTTTTCACTCCTACTGTGAATAAATAGCACGACAGCATTGTATGGTGGAAAGAACCTTAGCTGAAGCATTAGGAAACATGCCTTATAGTTTGGGCTCTGCTGCTTGCTAGCTTTATGACTCTGGGCAAGAAACCCAACTTTTCTTAAGGTCTCAGTTTTCCTCACCTGTAAAATAGGATAACCCTTGCCCTATCTACTGCGTAGGGCTGTTTTGAGGATGACGTAAAGATAATGTATCTGAAAGTGCTTAGGAAATTAAAGTGCTGTGTAATATCAATGTATTGTTATTATTGTTAATATCATACTATTTGTATTTATTAAACAGATTGAAAAATCAAAGGCTTATTTTATGAGGCTGAATAGGAAAGGGAGGTAAATAAAAAAACAAATATAGAAACAAAACTCTGCATAGTGCTTGTGCTGGAGTTCTCTGTTTGTGCCTCCAGTTCTCATTCCTCTGAAATGCTGTGTGTCCCAGGAGGCTGATTTATTGTCAGCATTCCCTGGGCTCCCTTGCTCTCTGGCTTTCCACTGGAGTAGCCAAAGGAAGGCACTGGGTGAAAATCGGAGAATGCAAGGTGGGAATATTATCCCCTACTTTCCTTGCAGCACTGCGGGTTGACAGTGGCTGTATTCCTCTAAGGAAGGCCGCCAGGGTTCTTGTTGGGGGCCTCTCTTCTGCAGCTGCAGCTTTTTTCTACTATTGGGTAACTGCTCCTTCCTTTTGCCCCTTTAAATTAGCACTTTATTTCTGCTAAATCCAGGGTACTGTTGTCTCTTCTTGGTTTCCCTAAACCTTGCCCACACCCTTCATTAAATTCCCCTCAATTACCCCAGGTGATTCTGCTGTCTTTTTTAATGCAAATTTTTAAAAAACATCTTTATTGGAGTATAATTGCTTTACAATGGTGTGTTAGTTGCTGCTGTATAACAAAGTGAATCAGCTATACATATACATATATCCCCATATCTCCTCCTTCTTGGCATCTCCCTCCCGCCCTCCCTATCCCACCCCTCTAGGTGGTCACAGAGCACTCAGCTGATCTCCATGTGCTGTGTGGCTGCTTCCCACTAGCTCTCTATTTTATATTTGGTAGTGTATATATGTCCATGCCACTCTCTCACTTCGTCCCAGCTTACCCTTCCCCCTCCGCATGTCCTCAAGTCCATTCTCTACGTCTGTGTCTTTATTGCTGTCCTGCCCCTAGGTTCTTTAAAACCTTTTTTTTTTTCAGATTCCATATATATGTGTTAGCATACAGTATTTGTTTTTTCTTTCTGACTTACTTCTATCTGTATGACAGACTCTAGGTCCATCCACCTCACTACAAATAACTCAATTTCATTTCTTTTTATGGCTGAGTAATATTCCATTGTATATATGTGCCACATCTTCTTTATCCATTCATCTGTTGATGGACACTTAGGTTGCTTCCATGTCCTGGCTATTGTAAATAGAGCTGCAATGAACATTTTGGTACATGACTCTTTTTGAATTATGGTTTTCTCAGGGTATATGCCCAGTAGTGGGATTGCTGGGTTGTGTGGTACTTCTATTTTTAGTTATTGAATGAACCTCCATACTGTTCTCCATAGTGGCTGTATCAATATACATTCCCAACAACAGTGCAAGAGGGTTCCCTTTCTCCACACCCTCTCTAGCATTTATTGTTTGTAGATTGTTTGATGATGGCCATTCTGACTGGTGTGAGGTGATACCTCATTGTGGTTTTGATGTGCATTTCTCTAACGTTTAGTGATGTTGAGGCACCTTTCATGTGTGTTTTGGCAATCTGTATGTCTTCTTTGGAGAAATGTCTATTTAGATCTTCTGCCCATTTTTGGATTGGGTTGTTTGTTTTTTTGATATTGAGCTGCATGAGCTGCTTGTATATTTTGGA
>NC_041231.1:32916354-32917600 GCF_002837175.3 Physeter macrocephalus
CTGATTCCTCCAGCTCCATTTTTCTTTCTCAAGATTGCTTTGGCTATTTGGGGTCGTTTGTGTTTCCATACAAATTGTGAAATTTTTTGTTCTAGTTCTGTGAATAATGCCATTAGTAGTTTGGTAGGGATTGCATTGAATGTAGAATGCTTTGGATAGTATAGTCATTTTCACAATGTTGATTCTTCCAATCCAGGAGCATGGTATATCTCTCCATCTGTTTGTATCATGTTCAATTTTTTTCTTCAGTGTCTTATAGTTTTCTGCATACAGGTCTTTTGTCTCGTTAGGTAGGTTTATTCCTAGGTATTTTATTCTTTTTGTTGCAATGGTAAATGGGAATGTTTCCTTAATGTCTTTTTCATATTTTTCATCATTAGTGTATAGGAATGCAAGAGTTTTCTGTGCATTGATTTTGTATCCTGCTCCTCTACCAAATTCATTGATTAGCTCTAGTAGTTTTCTGGTAGCATCTTTAGGATTCTCTGTGTTTACTATCATGTCATCTGCAAACAGTGACAGCTTTACTTCTTTTCCAATTTGGATTCCTTTTATTTCTTTTTTTTCTCTGATTGCCATGGCTAAAACTTCCAAAACTATGTTGAATAAAGTGGTGAGAGTGGACAACCTTGTCTTGTTCCTGATCTTAGAGGAAATTGTTTCAGTTTTTCACCATTGAGAACGACATTGGCTGTGGGTTTGTCATATATGGCCTTTATTATGTTGAGGTAAGTTCTCTCTATGCCTACTTTCTGTAGGGTTTTTTTTTATCATAAATGGGTGTTGAATTTTGTCAAAAGCCCTTTCTGCGTCTATTGAGGTGATCATATAGTTTTTTTCCTCAACTTGTTAATATGGTGTATCACATTTATTGATTTACGTACTTAGAAGAATCCTTGCATTCCTGGGATATACACCACTTGATCATGGTGTATGATCCTTTTAATGAGCTGTTGGATTCTGTTTGCTAGTATTTTGTTGTGGATTTTTGCATCTGTGTTCATCAATGATATTCGTTTGTAGTTTTCTTTTTTTGTGACATCTTTGTCTGGTTTTGGTATCAGGGTGATGGTGGCCTGTTAGAAGGAGTTTGGGAGTGTTCCTCCCTCTGCTATATTTTGGAAGAGTCCGCTTGTAATAATCTCTCATGATTGTTTGTATTTCTGCAGTGTCAGTTGTTACTTCCCCTTTTTCATTTCTAATTCTATTGATTTGAGTCTTCTCCCTTTTTTTCATGATGTATCTA
>NC_041231.1:32918713-32919745 GCF_002837175.3 Physeter macrocephalus
TTTGATTTCTTCAGTGATCTCTTGGTTATTAAGTAGTGTATTGTTTAGCCTCCTTGTGTTTGTATTTTTTACAGATTTTTTTCCTGTAATTGATATCTAGTCTCATAGCATGTTGTCAGAAAAGATACTTGATACGATTTCAGTTTTCTTAAATTTACCAAGGCTTGTTTTGTGACCCAAGATATGATCTCTCCTGGAGAATTTTCCATGAGCACTTGAGAAGAATATGTATTCTGTTGTTTTTGGATGGAATATTCTATAAATATCATTTAAGTCCATCTTGTTTAATGTATCATTTAAAGCTTGTGTTTCCTTATTTATTTTCGTTTTGGATGATCTGTTCTTTGGTGAAAGTGGGGTGTTAAAGTCCCCTACTATGAATGTGTTACTTTCGATTTCCCCTTTTATGGCTGTTAGTATTTGCCTTATGTATTGAGGTGCTCCTATGTTGGGTGCATAAATATTTACAATTGTTATATCTTCTTCTTGGATTAATCCCTTGATCATTATATAGTGTCTTTCTTTGTCTCTTGTAATACTCTTTGTTTTAAAGCCTATATTGCCTGATATGAGATTTGCTACTCCAGCTTTCTTTTGATTTCCATTTGCATGGAATATCTTTTTCCATCCCCTCACTTTCAGTCTGTTTGTGTCCCTCGGTATGAAGTGGGTCTCTTGTAGACAGCATGTATATGGGTCTTGTTTTTATATCCGTTCAGCCAGTCTATGTCTTTTGGTTGGAGCATTTAATACATTTACATTTAAGGTAATTATAGATATGTATGTTCCTATTCCCATTTTCTTAATTGTTTTGGGTTTGTTATTGTAGGTCTTTTCCTTCTCTTGTGTTTCCTGCCTAGAGAAATTTCTTTTTTTTTTTTTTTAATTTTTTTAACATCTTTATTGGAGTATAACTGTTTTACAATAGTGTGTTAGTTTCTCCTTTACAACAAAGTGAATCAGTTATACATATACATATGTTCCCACATCTCTTCCCTCTTGCGTCTCCCTCCCTCCCACCCTCCCTATCCC
>NC_041231.1:32920019-32929824 GCF_002837175.3 Physeter macrocephalus
TCTCTAGGTCCATCCATGTTGCTGCAAATGGCATTTTTTCATTTTTTTATGGCTGAGTAGTATTCCATTTTACAATCGTCTTTATCCCTTCATCTGTTGATGGACACTTAGGTTGCTTCCATGTCCTGGCTATTGTAAATAGAGCTGCAATGAACATTTTAGTACATGACTCTTTTTGATTTATGGTTTTCTCAGGGTATATGCCCAGTAGTCGGATTGCGGGGTCGTATGGTAGTTCTATTTGTAGTTTTTTAAGGAACCTCCATACTGTTCTCCATAGTGGCTGTATCAATTTACATTCCCACCAGCAGTGCAAGAGGGTTCCCTTTTCTCCACACCCTCTCCAGCATTTACTGTTTCTAGAGTTTCCCAAATATCATTTGGGAAGTGTGAGGTCTTCTGCCAGTGTTCAGTAGGTGTTCTGTAGGAGTTGTTCCACATGTAGATATATTTCTGATATATTTGTGCGGAGGAAGGTAATCTCCACGTCTTACTCCTCTCCCATCTTGAAGGTCTCCACCTTTTTTTTTTCCTTTTCCTTTGTGCTTCTTCTAGTTTCACTTATTCTTAGGGTGCCAAGTACTGAGGCCTTGCACCTGGCAGTTCAGACCAGAGTTCCCAGTGCGAAGTGGCTGCACAGGACACTTCAGTCCCAAAGGGCCATGTTCCCAAGCTCTGTGCACACACTGTGCTTCAACTTCTATCTTTATATTTCTGCCATTCTCAATTCAATTCAACAAATGTCTTTCTAGGACTTAACAGTGTGCCAGGGGCATAGTAAGTGTTTACTTACTATGAACTGGACATCTTGGTGGTACAGTTGGGGAGAGTATATCAATCAATTTTTAAAAAAGCAAGTTTTGGTAAACTGAAAAACTTTATGTTAATCCTAGTTTATAAAGACATCCAATATTTATGCTTATGCACACTATGAATTATCTTTTGAAGTTCATTTTTATTTTTGTCAAAGCAACATACCTACATTGTTTGAATAAAACAGCACTAAAAAGCAAATACAGAAAAACTGCACACCAACCCCTTCTTCGACCTTTCTCCCTCTCTCTGACCCCATCCCCCAAATTGCAACTTTCAACTCTGATACTTCTGGTGTTTATCTCTCTGTTTCTAAGTAACGTGCTTATACTTTTTTTCCAGGTACATCAAGTTTAGCAGTAGCTCTTTGACACTCCCATTCCTACCACTTTTGGTCCCCACAGGCTCCTAAAATAATTATATTACAATTATTTGTTTAAATCAATATATAATATTTATATTATTATGTTATTACGGTTGGTAATATTTTCTTTAAATATAATCTTTTGTCTTCCTTGGAATTAACGTATGCTTTAAAAAAATTGCTTAGGCTCTACCTTATGAGGTAGATAGTAATAGAATTTCCATTTTATAGATGTCGAAATTGAGGCTTAAGGCTAAGGATTTTGCCTAGAGTCACACAGCTAATAAGTGTTAGGTTTGGAATTAGACTTCAGCTAGTCTGCCTACAAAGCCTGCATTCCTGATCATGAGATTATTTACAAATACTGTCACTTCAGTTGTTATCCTAAAGGCTACATTAAAAAAACAAAACAAAAATCAGTAAAAACCAAACTTGAGTTCTTTCTTCAGAGTTTCAGAATAAGTAGTTCTGGGGAGGGGACCAAAAATCTGTATTTTTAAAAGCTCCATAAGTGATTCCATTGATCAGTAGGTTTTGAGAACTTCAATCACCATCATCACCATCATGATCATGTACATCGTCACATCCACCATCATCACCACCACCACTTCCATCATCAGCAACAAATGACAGTCTTGTACAGTGCTCTCAGTAGCTGAGCAGAAACTGTGGTATCCATTAAAGCAGTTGCTTTTTGACCTCTTAGGTGAGCTTGCACTGGTGGGTGATTCAGGTAATGATTTATCCAGTCATTTTTAAGTTTGGCAAGTGCTTTGGGAGGAACTGTGCCCCACAGAAGTGGACAAGGTAATTTTTTTCAGCTCAGCTGGTTGTTACTTTATCTGGTATAAAGGCAGTGAGAAGATTGTCCCTGTACTTAACCCTGACCTTAAAGGGACTCACTTTTTTTCTGAGAATCCCCAAAAGTGACATCTAGGGGAAATACAGAGCTCCCAGTAAAGGAGAAATTTTGATGTCTTTGTTCTGTTTGATTTCCATCCTCCCCCTTCCCCCTACTGCTTGGGGCATTTCTTGTTTATCAGGCAGGAGAGAAGCAGTAAAATTTGGCCTGGGGTTTTCTCATCCCTAGGTGTGAAATTATTTCAGAACTAAAATAATAATACTTTGCATTTCTGTAGGACTTTTATTTGAAGATCTAAAAGTGTTAATAGAGCTTGCCAGCACCCTCTGAAGTAGATAAGTATTATTAGAGAAGATTTCCTCCAAGAACATTTTCACTTCATATCCCATGTGTGACTTGAAAATGCTTTTGTATTATTTTGGAATCTCAACTTTATAAAGTGCCTTGTATATAGGGTACTTCTTTTCTTTATATTCAATTTTCATTAATTCCCAGCACATTGAGGGAAATATAGTCATGTCTCATGAATGGGTGTGGCATTATTTAGAGAAAAAATAAAGGCGTTCTGTTATTGCCTTTTATTTGAATGTTTTGAAAATGTTCAGTAGTTATTCAGCAGCTATGGAACTGTCTATCTTACAGTTAATTTTCCTTTTTTAAGGTAGCAGGACTTGTAATATATTTAATAACTAGTGGGAACTTGGACTGATAGTGTGGTGTCCTTTGGGAGCTCATGACCTGTCAAGCCAATTAAAAATACAAACCTAGTTTGCATTCTGAATTAAAGGTTTAATTTTGAAAAATTGTTTTGAATGATACATGCATGAGTTTTAATCACACATGCATGCATACTTGGTTACATTTTTTTTAACCTCTAAATTTCGGAAGTGCTATATCAGTGATGTTTAGGGTTTCTGCTCACTTAGTGTCATTGATGCAGAAGTGCTGCAGGTCTTGCCTAGCACAGAACATTCAGGAAAAGACCTTCTGATTCTTAGTCCACGCTGGTCACCCTGGGAAGCTCCTTGTCCATGCAGTATTAGGTGACCCTGCTGTGTCTATGCAAAGGACATAGACACAGGATCTTTCACTGTGGCTTCAGGGCCCCAATATTTATTTTCCCAGCATACTCTCACAATTCCCATCAAAAGTCCTATCACTTCCCTAGAGTTTCTGCTAGGGAACAGGGTGCCAACCTCCACTACTTTAAGGAACTGGAAAACCTCTAGCCTCTCCCCAATAGTGGGAAAGTACAATTTTAGGTAAACAAGATCAAAGGAAACAGAACAGTTTAAATGGAACAGAACAATCGAAATTTGTCTGTATCTCTGTCCAGAAATGCTGGTGTCTAGCACCATGAATTTAGGCTTTTGAAAGAAAAATCTTTAGTGGGGGTTGGATTTTGAGGGTTAGAGATTTCTTCTAGTGCTTTCTGCTTTTTGACATGCCCCTAAGATAAAGGGAATGTTGACGTTCTTGAGATAAGAAAGGGAAAAATATACGCAGGAGGAATAACAAAACATACCAATTGATATCTTTAAATTATGCTGCCCCAAATTCACTGGTGAGACAAGGAGACGCATCAGCATTCGTGGGGTGCTTTACGACTCATGATGGAGAGAGTGTCAGATGATCACATGGTTAATACTTTTCCTGGCATCTCAGTTGTCTTCCTTCTTGGGAAAAATTCACTTAAGACCCATCATCTGAAGGTTTGGAGGAATATGGGCAGAATTATGAATCTCTATACCATTTTTCCTGAGTCTTTTGCTCAAAGGAGGTCACATTAATTTGCTGCTAATTATGTGAAGATAGATTTATCAGTGAAGATAGTTTTTGCTGCAAATAGTCAAAAGTCTACTCAAAATGGGAGTAGATAATAAGGGAATTAAAAAAAGAAGCTTCCTACCCTCTCCATGTCTACCTGCTGAGCCCCATGGATGTCATGATTGATGGAAAGGCATTACAGAACCCTGGCTCTGAATGTCTGGAATCCAACCTCAATCCACTTTTTCCTCTTGCCAAGCAACTGGGGACCCACCAGGGTGCCTTTGATGGTTGTCACTGTGCAGCAGGGAGAGGATTTTGAGCACTAGGCTGTTGACAGTTTGCTAAGCATTGGCAATTATTTTGTGAATTTCTCGACTAACTTATATTTGAACACAAAGTAAAACCCATCAGAATAAAGAAAATGAGCTATCTCAAGGAGCTAAACATTTTGAAGGAGGTAGTTCCAGGTTTTGTTAATTCAGTGACTCAGCAATGTCATTAGAGTCTTCATTTCTTGCTCTTTTTTCTCTGCCACCTTCAGTGTGCTGACTTGGTCCTCCGACTGGCTGCCCTCTTGGTCCTAAGATGTCTGCTTCATTTTGGGGGGTCACCTGCACATAAGTAGGATCCATTGGTATAAGAGACTGTCTATTCTTGTGTGTCCCTTTTTAAATGCAAGGGGCCTTTCCTGTAACCTCTCCAGCAGGCTTCTCCTTGGGTTGCATTTGGCTGATTGCAGCTACATACTCCTTCCTAAGTCAGACAGTGGCACATGGGATGGGATTACCTTGATTGGCTTAAATTGGTGCTTTCCAATTTAAGTTTGTTCTTGTCATTGTACACATAGAAAGTGATAACATCTGGTCAGAACATTAAGTAAACAGAAGAGGCTGCTCACAGCTGGAGGTTGTGTGTGTGTGTGTGTGTGTGTGTGTGTGTGTGTGTGTTGAGGGTGGGGGTGGGGGATCTGGCTGACATGGCTGCCCTACGGGCTAAAGGGGTGGATATCTGAGAAATTATAACCCATTCTCTGGTTTAAACTAATCAGGATTTACCCCTGAGCTGGGATAATCTCACCTTCCCTAGGCTCTTGGGTTTGTGGAGGTAAGACACTCCAATAAAATTGGGGTTTTACTTGTAAGGCAGCAAAGGGGATGGCTGTTTGATAGGCCCTCAGCTGTGTCTTTGCATGTATACCTAATGTCCTTCTTTAGTGCCTCGTTGAGAAAGGAACAAGTCTTGCAAATTTAAGCTTTGGTGATTATTTGTATATCAAATGAGTGAATATGTACTCATATACGAGACTAACCTATGCATTCAATGCCACTGACTTCCTGTGGTGTGCCAGGAACGTGCTGTATGAGGTGCAAGAAACATGAGCCCTGCTGATGATTTTACAGTCTAGGGAGGGAGACAGAGCATAACTATTAAACAATGCATGTATTATTAAAAGTTATGTTAAGTCCTATACAGGAAACAACAGGAGGCAAAGCAGAGCAAACCTCCTCTTGTGGAGTGGTCTAGGAGGGCTTCTTTGAGTTAATGACATTTTAGCTGAGGTCTGAAGGAATGACAAGGGGGAGGGGGACAATCAGCCATGCAGAGTGGGGAAAGAGGGATTATAGTTTTGATCCTTGTAACTGTGTCTTAGGATTCATTTGTTTCCAAGAAGCAAAACAAACAGCAACAAAAACAACAAAAGATGTGGCACTTCCTATAAGACCACAGGACAGCTTACTGATTTGAGGGCAGGCCGGACCGAGAGCTTCCTGAGGCACTGGACCTGGAAGTGGTTGACCCTCAAGAGCTAACAGGACCAGGACAGGTAAATGGATAAACGTGTCAGCTCCACACTGTCTCTCAGTGTGTCTATCCTAAAGCACAGTGCCTGTCTTGGGAGCTGCATAGCCTCTCCTCTGCTTCCCCGGCATACTAGCTACTCTGGTCTGCATTGCCCCATCCACCCTGACTGCCTCTGCAGCTTGCTCTGCCCCATTCAAGAGGTTGATAGAGACTAACAGGAATTACTACATTCCAGTTCCTCTTTCTTGGGGGAAAGTATCTAAGTGGCTTGCTGTAGGTCAGGTGCCCACCTTTGTTGGAGTCCTCTGTGTCCCAGGCACAAAGTCCACTTGGCTGGCTGCCTACTTAATTCTACTTAATTCTATTCAGCAGGATTGGGAGAGATTTTCTGAGAAGGTGGAATATAGGGCAGGCGAATGGATT
Organism: Physeter macrocephalus; assembly: GCF_002837175.3. Taxonomy (NCBI): domain Eukaryota; kingdom Metazoa; phylum Chordata; class Mammalia; order Artiodactyla; family Physeteridae; genus Physeter; species Physeter macrocephalus. The sequence continues at coordinate 32,926,055 of NC_041231.1, forward strand.
AACACCCCTGTTAAATGCTGCTTTTTATTTTATTTTTATTTTAAAATATTTATTTATTTATTTGGCTGCACCGGTTCTTAGTTGCGGCATGTAGGTTCAGTTGCAGCATGGGAGATCTTCAGTTGCGGCATGAGGGATCTTTTAGTTGCGGCATGAGGGATCCTTTATTTGCAGCATGAGGGATCTTTTTAGTCGCAGCATGTGGGATCTTTATTGCAACATGTGAACTTAGTTGTGGCATGTGGGATCTACTTCCCTGACCAGGGATTGACCCCAGGCCCCCTGCATTGGGAGCGTGGAGTCTTAGCCACTGGACCACCAGGGAAGTCCCCGAAATGCTGGTCTTTAGATTCTCCAACATTAGTAACGCTGGTAGAGTCCCGGTGATGTAAATAACTTAGTTACTACCTGAGTTATTTAGTTGACTACTGATGCCTATTGCAGGGTGCTGCATACAGCACATACTTAAGAAGTAATTAGCAGTGGTGATAATAACAAAATTGAACCTGAGATATATGGTAGTTCTTTCTCAATGGTGCAGGTCATTTATATTGGGAATGCTTTAATGGGAATGCTTCTTTGTTTTGAGGATGAAAAACACTTTTTAAAATGCCAGTCTATATCTTTTATTCCTCCTGTTTTATTGAGAAATTGACATCACTGATAACTTTAAAGTGTACAGCATGATGGTTTGATTTACGTATACTTTGAAATGGTTACCACAATACGTTCAGCTAACCCTCATCTTCTCATATAGACACAATAAAAAGGAAAAAAGGAAAAAAAATCTCCTTGTGATGAGAACTTTTAAGGTTAACTCTCTTAATTTTACTATATATCATGCAGCAGTGTTAGCTGTAGTTATCATGTTGTACGTTTCATCTCTAGTACTAATTTATAACTGGAAGTTTGTACCTTTTGACCACCTTCCTCCAACTCCTACCCCCCACCCTCCATCTCCAATAATCAGAAGTCTGATCTCTTTTTCTATGAGTATTTTTTTTTTAAGATCCCACATATAAGTGAAATCATAGAACATTTGTTTTTTTCTCTCTGACTTATTTCATTAGCATAATGCCTTCAAGGTGCATCCATGGTGTCGCACATGGTAGGATTTCTTCTTTTTTTGTGGCTGAATAATATTTCATTGTATATATATACCGTATATACATGGATGGACGCTTAGGTTGTTACCATTTCTTGGGTATTGTAAATAATGCTGCTGTGAAAATGGGGGTGCAGATAGCTTTTCAAGTTAGTGTTTTTGTTTCCTTTGGATATAGTCCCAGAAGTGGAATTGCTGCATCATATGGTAGCTCTTTTTTTTTTTTTTTTTTTGAGGCTCTTCCACACTGTTTTCTATAATGGCTATACCAATTTATAATCCTACCAATAGTACAGAAGGGTACCCTTTGATCCTACATCCATGTCAGCATTTGTTGTTGCTCATCTTTTCGGTAATGGCCACCCTAACAGGCATGAGGTGATGTCTCATGGTTTTAATTTGCATTTCCCTAAAGATAGTAATGTTGAGCATCTTTTCATGTACCTGTTGACCTTTTGTATATCTTCTTTGGAGAAATGTCTGTTCAGGTCCTTTGCCCACTTTTTAATTGGGTTATTTGATTTTTTGCTATTGAATTATATGAGTTCTTTATATATTTTGGATATTAAACCTCATCAGATACATGGTTTGCAAATATTTTTCCCATTCGATAGGTTTATCTTTTCACTTTATTGATGGTTTCTTTTGCTGTGCAGAAAGTTTTTTTGTCTGATATATTCCCACTTGTTTATTTTTGATTTTGTTGCTTATGCTTTAGGTTTCATATCTAAAAAAATCATGAATACAACTCGTGTCAAGGAGCTTTGTTCTTGTGTTTTCTTCTAGCAGTTTCATGGTTTCAGGTTTTACATTTAAGTCTTTAATCCATTTTGAGTTAATTTTTGTGGATGGTGTGAGATACGGGTCCAGTTTCATTCTTTTACATGTGAATATCCAATTGTCCTGGCACCATTTATTGAAGAGACTGTCTTTTTTCCATTGAGTATCTTTGGCTCCCTTGTCAAATATTAGTTTTCCATATATGCTTGAGTTCGGGCTCTCATTTCTGCTCCATTGGTCTATTTGTCTGTTTTTATGCCAATATCAAACTGTTTTGATGACTATAGCTGTATAGTATAGTTTGAAATCAGGAAGAAATTTGCTGTGTGGCAGCAACCGCTTACATTGTGTTTACAACTATTTAACAGAGCATTTACATTGTTTTAGGTGTTTTAAGTAATCTAGAGATGATTTAAAGTATATACGAGGATGTGTGTAGGTAATATGCAAATACTATGCCATTTTATATAAGGGAAGTGAGTGTCCATGGATTTTGGTATCCTTGGGGGTTCCTGGAACCAATTCCCTGTGTATCCTTAGGGACAGCTGTATAACTATCTCTGCTTTTTTTAGGGTTACCATTTGCTTGAAATGTTTTTCCACCCTTAGTCTATGTATATTGTTAAGGCTGAAGTGAATCTTTGGAAGGCAGTATATTGTTAGATCTTGTTTTTTATCCATTCAGCCATTCTGTGTCTTTTAATTGGAGAATTTAACTTATTTATGTTTAAAGTTATCATTGATAGATAAGGACTTACTATTGCTATTTTGTTCATTGTTTTCTGGTTGTTTTGTAGATTTGTTGTTCCTTGTTTCTTATCCTGATGCCTTTTTATCATTTGATGTCTTTTGGTATCAGTATGCTTTAACTTCTTTATTGTGTTCCTTTGTGTAATTACTACAGGATTTTCCCTTGTGGCTACCATGAGGCTTATGTAAAATATCTTAAACTTATAACACCCTGTTTTAAACCTATAACAATTTCAGTAGAATTCATAAACTTTACACTTTTTCTTCTCTTCCTGTCCACATTTTATATATTGTATAACTAATAACAGATTATTGTGCTTGTGGTTATTTTTACTGCTTAAAAAAAAAAACAAAAAACTTTTAGCGACTTCCCTGGTGGTGCAGTGGTTAAGAATCTGCCTGCCTATGCAGGGGGCCTGGGTTCAATCCCTGGTCCAGGAAGATCCCACATGCTGCATAGCAGCTAAGCCCGTGCTCCACAACTACTGAGCCTGTGCTCTAGAGCCCACGAGCCACAACTACTGAGCCTGCGTGCCACAACTGCTTAAGAGCGCGTGCCTAGAGCTTGCGCTCCGCAACAAGAGAAGCCACCACAATGAAAAGCCTGTACACCGCAATGAAGAGTAGCGCCTGCTCGCCACAACTAGAGGAAGCCCACGTGCAGCAACAAAGAAACAACACAGGCAAAAATAAATAAATAAATAAGTAAATTTATTTTTTAAAAAATTCTTAATTAGAGTTTTAAGTGAGTGATGCACCACTATTACCATATAGCAGAATCTAACTGTGGCTGTATATTTATCATTACCAGTGAGATTTGTACTACGTTTTTTGTTTTTTCTCAATAAGAATTTATTTCAACTAGTTTGACAAGCCCCAGGAATCCAAAATATTTATGATAAAAAAAAATCATGTGGAAGAATGAGAGAAAGAATAAATATGAAATTACATTCAGTTATGGCTTATATATTCTTTTCCCATAGCATCTCAACAATAGTGCAAGACGGAAAGCCCCCCTCTCTTTGGGGGAGATCCTTCTTTTATTTTTTTTTTTGGATTTTTTTTTTTAACATCTTTATTGGAGTATAATTGCTTTACAATGGTGTTTTAGTTTCTGCTTTACAACAAAGTGAAT
>NC_041231.1:32932379-32932863 GCF_002837175.3 Physeter macrocephalus
TTTTTTGTTCTTCTTTCTCTAATTGCTTTAGGTGTAAGGTTAGGTTGTTTATTTGAGATGTTTCCTGTTTCTTAAGGTGGGATTGTATTGCTATAAACTTCCCTCTTAGAACTGCTTTTGCTGCATCCCATAGGTTTTGGGTCGTCGAGTCTCCATTGTCATTTGTTTCTAGGTATTTTTTGATTTCCTCTTTGCTTTCTTTAGTGATCACTTCGTTATTAAGTAGTGTATTGTTTAGCTTCCATGTGCTTTTTTTAGCCTCCATGTTGTATTTTTAACAGATCTTTTCCTGTAATTGGTATCTAGTCTCATAGCATTGTGGTCAGAAAAGATACTTGATACGATTTCAATTTTCTTAAATTTACCAAGGCTAGATTTGTGACCCAAGATATAATCTATCCTGGAGAATGTTCCATGAGCACTTGAGAAAAATGTGTATTCTGTTGTTTTTGGATGGAATGTCCTATAAATATCAATTAAGTCC
>NC_041231.1:32933717-32942736 GCF_002837175.3 Physeter macrocephalus
CCTATGGGGATTCCCTTGTGTGTTATTTGTTGTTTTTTCCTTGCTGCTTTTAATATGTTTTCTTTCTATTTAATTTTTGATCATTTGATTAATATGTGTCTTGGCGGTTTTCTCCTTGGATTTATTCTGAATGGGACTCTCTGTGCTTCCTGGACTTGATTAAGTATTTCCTGTCCCATATTAGGGAAGTTTTCAACTATAATCTCTTCAAATATTTTCTCAGTCCCTTTCTTTTTCTCTTCTTCTTCTGGGACCCCTGTAATTCGAATGTTGGTGCGTTTAATGTTGACCCAGAGGTCCTCACTTCTTTTTATTCTTTTTCTTTATTCTGCTCTTTAGTAGTTTTTTCCACCATTTTATCTTCCAGGTCACTTATCCGTTCTTCTGCCTCAGTTATTCTGCTATTGATCCCATCTAGAGTATTTTTATTTATTTATTTTTTAATTTATTTTGTATTTTTTTGTGGTACGCGGGCCTGTCACTGTTGTGGCCTTACCCATTGCGGAGCACAGGCTCTGGATGCACAGGCTCAGCAGCCATGGCTCATGGGTCCAGCCGCTCCGCGGCACGTGGTATCCTCCCGGACCGGGGCACGAACCCGTGTCCCCTGCATTGGCAGGCGGTCTCTCAACCAGTGCGCCAACCTGGAAGCCCTAGAGTATTTTTAATTTCATTTATTGTGTTGTTCATTGTTGCTTGCTCCTCTTTAGTTCTTCTAGGTCGTTGTTAAATGTTTCTTTCATTTTCTCTATTCTATTTCCAAGATTTTGGATCATCTTTACTATCATTATTCTGAATTCTTTTTCAGGTAGACTGCCTATTTCCTCTGCATTTATTAGGTCTGGTGGGTTTTACCTTGCTCCTTCATCTGCTGTGTGTTATTCTGTCTTTTCATTTTGCTTATCTTACTGTGTTTGGGGTCTCCTTTTCACAGGCTAAAGGTTCATAGTTCCCGTTGTTTTCGGTGTCTGTCCCCAGTGGCTAAGGTTGGTTCAGTGGGTTGTGTGGGTTTCCTGGTTGAGGGGACAAGTGCCTGTGTTCTGGTGGATGAGGCTGGATCTTGTCTTTCTGGTGGGCAGGTCCATGTCTGGTGGTGTGTTTTGGGGTGTCTGTAGCCTTATTATGATTTTAGGCAGCCTCTCTGCTAATGGGTGGGGCTGTGTTCCTGTCCTGCTAGTTGTTTGGCATAGGGTGTCCAGCACTGTAGCTTGCTGGTCGTTGAGTGAAGCCCGATCTTGGTGTTGAGATGGAGATCTCTGGGAGATCAAACGATATTACGTGGAGCAGGCAGGTCTCTTGTGGACCAGTGTCCTGAAGTTGGTTCTCCCACCTCAGCGGCACAGCCCTGATGCCTGCCTGGAGCACCAAGAGCCTTTAATCCACACGGTTCAGAATAAAAAGGAGAAAAAGTAGAAAGAAAGAAAGAAAGGAAGGAAGAAAGAGGATAAAATAAAGTAGGATAAAATAAAATAAAGTTATTAAAATAAAAAATAATTATTATGAAGAAAAATTTTAAAAAGTAAAAAAAACAAAAAAAAAACAGGACAGTCAGAACCCTAGGACAAATGGTGAAAGCAAAGCTATACAGACAAAATGTCATAAAGAAGCATACACATACACACTCACAAAAAGAGAAAAAGGGGAAAAAAATAATATATCTTGCTCCCAAAGTCCACCTCCTCAATTTGGGATGATTTGTTGTTTATTCAGGTTTTCCACAGATGCCGGGTACATCAGGTTGATTGTGGAGCTTTAATCCGCTGCTTCTGAGGCTGCTGGGAGAGATTTCCCTTTCTCGTCTTTGTTTGCACAGTTCCTGGGGTTCAGCTTTGGATTTGGTCCCGCCTCTGCGTGTCGGTCGCATGAGGGCGTCTGCTCTTCGCTCAGACAGGGCGGGGTTAAAGGAGCATCTGATTCGGGGGCTCTGGCTCACTCAAGCGGGGTGGGGGGGAGGGAGGGGCACGGAGTGTGTGGCGAGCCTGCAGCAGCAGAGGCCAGCATGACGTTGCACCAGCCTGAGGCGCACCGTGCGTTCTCCCGGGGAAGTTGTCCCTGGATCACGGGATCCTGGCGGTGGCGGGCTGCACAGGCTCCCGGGAGGGGTGGTGTGGACAGTGACCTGTGCTCGCACACAGGCTTCTTGGTGGCTGCAGCAGCGTCCTTAGCGTCTCATGCCCGTCTCTGGGGTTCGCGCTGATAGCCATGGCTCACGCCCGTCTCTGGAACTCCTTTAAGCGTCACGCTTAATCCTCTCTCGTCGCGCACCTGGAATCAAAGAGGCAAGAAAAAGTCTCTTGTCTCTTTGGCAGCTCCGCAGCCATCTCTGGAGCTCCTTTAAGTGGCGCACTTAATCCCCTCTCCTCGCGCACCAGGAAGCAAAGAGGGAAGAAAAGGTCTCTTGCTTCGGCAGCTCCAGACTTTTCCCGGACTCCCTCCCGGCTAGCTGTGGCGCACTAGCCCCTTCAGGCTGTGTTCGCGCCGCCAGTCCTCTCCTTGCGATCCGACCTCCGAAGCCCAAGCCTCAGCTTCCAGGCCCGCTCGTCCCGGCGGGTGAGCAGATAAGCCTCTCGGGCTGGTGAGTGCCGATCGGCACCAGTCCTCTGTGTGGGAATCTCTCGGCTTTGCCCTCCGCACCCTGTTACTGCGCTCTCCTCCGTGGCTCTGAAGCTTCCCCCTCTGCCACCCACAGTCTCCACCTTTGAAGGGGTTTCTAGTGTGTGGAAACCTTTCCTCCTTCACAGCTCCCTCCCACAGGCAGATCCTGTCCCTATTCTTTTGTCTCTGTTTTTCCTTTTTTCTTTTGCCCTACCCAGGTATGTGGGGAGTTTTCTTGCCTTGTGGCAGGTCTGAGGTCTTCTGCCAGCGTTCATTGGGTGTCCTGTAGGAGTTGTTCCACATGTAGATGTATTTCTGATGTATCTTTGGGGAGGAAGGTGATCTCTGCGTCTTACTCTTCTGCCATCTTCTCCTAAACCTCCCCCTTTTTGTTTTTATGATGTTAATTAGCATTCTTTTACTTCCCCTCAAAGCCCTCCCTTTAGCATTTCTTTTAAGGCAGGTCTGGTGGTAATGAATTCCCTTAGATTTTGTTTGTTAGGAAATGTCTTTATCTCTCTCTTGTTTCTGAAGGACAGTATCACTGGTTATAGAATTCTTGGTTGACAGTTTTTTTCTTTCAGTATTTTGATTTTGTGATCCCATTTTTTCCTGGCCTAAAAATTTCTGTTGGTAAATTTCTTTGTCTTTGACTTTTGATAATTTAATTGTAATGTGTCTTAATATAGCCCTATTTGGGTTCAACTTTTTTGGAATCCTTTGGGCCTCTGGATATGGGTGTCTATTTTTCTCCTCAGGTTCCGGAAGTTTTCAGCCATTATTGCTTTAGATATACTTTGTGTCCCTTTCTCTTTCTCTTCTCTTTCTGGAATACTGTGAATATTATTTCTTTTCATTGTGTCCCATAATTCCTGTAGGCTTCCTTTACTGTTTTTTATTCTTTTTACTTTTTGCTCCTCTGGGTAATTTCCAGTGTCCTATCTTCCAGGTCACTGATTCTTTCTTCTGCATGGTTGAGCCTACTTTTGAAACTCTATTGGTATCTTTGGTTCAGTATTTGTATTTTCCAACTTTAGGATCTCTGATTGATATTGTTGTTTTTGTTGTTTTTTTAATAGTTAAACTTCTTGTTTTGTTCATGCATTGCTTGTGTAATTTCGTTTAGTTGTCTGTGTTTTCCTGTAGTTCACTAAATATCCTTAAGAGGATTGATTATTCTGAATTCTTTGACAGTTTATACATCTCCATTTCTCTAGGATCAGTTATTGGAGCTTTATTAGTTTCCTTTGGTGGTGTCATATTTATTTGCTTTTTCATGATTCTTAATTCTTTACATTGGTATCTGCTCATTTGAATAATAGGGCTCCTCTTCTGGACTTTACAGGCTTCCGTCGGTATGGACAGTTTTTCACCAGTCAGCTCAGTTTGGGTTTCTGAGTGTGTCTTCTAATGATGTCCTTGGGCAGGTGGGACCTGCTGTTATGGTCTATTTTTGGACAAGGCAACTGTTTGAGCTCTGAGGATGGGGATGGGCTGAGAATAACTGGCTGAGAACAGCTGGATAGGACTGCTGGCTTGGTTCCTTACCCAAGTGAGGCTATTGGATTGTCTCCACTGTTGCCTGGATTCAGTGGTCAGGCTTACTAGATTGTTGGGACTGATATTTAGTAGTAGATGGGGCTACGAATTAGCTTCCTTGCTCTGGCAGGGTAGCAGGACGCAGGGCCTCTACAGCTCATTGTTTGGGGACCTGAATCAGTCCAGAGTGTGAAATGTATCCCTGGTCAGGTGAAGCCACAGATTTTGCTCTGCAGATGAGGAGTGCCACGGACTGTGCTCTCTGTGTAAGCACCAGTATGCATAGGACTGTTGAATGGGCTATGCATCTTCCCATGTGTTCTGGATATATTACCTGGTTGAACAGGCTGATGGCTATATTCAGCAATGAGCAGGGGGTATAAATTAGATTTCATGCCTGGATGCAGTGGGAGAAGCAGCTCTAAAGCTGCTAGAGATCTTTGTTATCTTAACTCAAGCCAACCTGCACCCCAAGTTCCCTGACTGAACAGGGCCACTGGCTTGGCTTTGCTTTGCAAACTATTTGCTTTACCTACCTCTTGGCTCAAGTGCTGCTGGGCCACATAGCTTCCAAGAGTTATCTCCAGCCCTTCTGGTCAGATGTAGCAGAATAATGTGCTCCATACAGGCAAGATCCCTTGCCTGGTTTGGAGGGGGAGGGGGTCACTTCAGGCTCCTCTCAGTTTCCAAGACCAGCTCTTTGGTGTGGGGGGGTGGGGCAGTGAGCTACAGTCAGCCTTGGCTGTGAGTTACTTCTCCTGCTTGTGCATAGCATGGTGGTGCTCCATACCTGGTAGTAGCTTTGCTCTGGGGGCAATCAGCTCTCCTTGCCTGCCTCTTGGCTTGAGCACAGCTGGGCTGCTCAGCTTCCAGGAGTTTTCTCTAGCCCTTCTGGTCAAACGGGACCAGAAGATGCTCTCCACAGCGGGTGGGGCTGTGATTCAGCTCCTTGTCTGGGTGTGGGCAAATGGGGCTGTAGGCCTGGCAAAATGCCTCCTTTGAGGATCGGGCAGATCTGTACTCTGTTGGGTTCCCTGGTTAGAGTGTGCCCTCTGCTTGGTTCTGCACATGGGCAGAGCCTCTGGGATTACTACTTGGGCACTGCAGGTATGAACTTAGTCTGCCAAGATCCCTGTGCTGGTTGTTAGAAGCTCCTCTCTCATCTCCATCACAGTCAGGTTCCCAGTGGTTGATCCCCAAAGATTCCCCTGCAGTCTCTGTGGTGTGAGATTAGAGTAGGGGCTCCTGTAAAGTGACCCACAATACTAGGGGTGCTGGTTTTATCCACTGTGTTTTCCTTCCCGCTGGAGGAACTAGAGACTCAGGGGAGACCTCTCCACGTGGTGCTATGCTAGCCTGGGGAGGGGCAATGTGGTCAATGTGCAGCCACTTCCCTTACCTTCTAATGTGGTCTTTGTTGGTCTCTGTAGTGCACAGGGGTGCTTTAGACTCACCCCCATGTTCTAGGATTCTCTCAATGGTGTCTTGTTCTTGAATAGTTGTTAGTTCTTCTTGTAAAGGGGAGCAAAGTCAGGAACAACCTATGTTGCCATCTTGGTGATGTCACTCTTACCAATCTACCAATATATCTTTAAATCACTTTATCATTACTTTATTTGTATTACAAAGGTAATACATTTACATTTCAGAATACTTGGGGGGACTTCCCTGGTTGCGCAGTGGTTAAGAATCTGCCTGCCAGTGCATGGGACATGGGTTCGAGCCCTGGTCCGGGAAGATCCCACATGCCACAGAGCAACTAAGCCCGTGTGCCACAACTACTGAGCCACTGTGCTCTAGAGCCTGTGAGCCACAACTACTGAGCCTGCGCACCTAGAGCCCCTGCTCCACAACAAGAGGAGCCACTACAATGAGAAGCCCGCAACTGCAATGAAGAGTAGCCCCTGCTCGCCGCAACTAGAGAAAGCCCATGCGCAGCAACAAAGACCCAATGCAGCCAAAAATACAATCTAAATAAATAAATAAATTTATTTTTTTAAAAAAAGAATATTTGGGAAACGGATCAGCAAAAGAGAAGAAAATAGAAATTACTCATAACCCTTCTGCCTGGAAATGACCACCTATGGCATTTGGGGGTATTTTTTTCCATGTAGATATGTCTTTAGAAAATTGTACATACTGCTTTTTCCACTTAATGTTGTATTGTGAACATTAAAAATTCTTCTACTACATCATCATTAAGGACTGCACTGTATTCCCTCATGTGGATATAGCATATAAAAGTGGATGTACAAATTTGGAAAGCACATCTGCTGCTGAATGTGGCCTTTAGGCTGGGATGGATTGGAATGCTGACCCTGAGGTTGTGTAGCAGGGCAGATACTGCAGGGTGATTGTTGAAGTTGGTCAGAAATTAAGTTTGTATAATAATGATCACTCCTGTCCCCTGAGCCACCACTTTCCTGAGGATAATTTGCATGAAGCTCATTTACTATTTTGCAAGGAAGATGGCTCAGCTTGAGCATCCCTGTAAGGCAAATAATCAGCATCCCTCTCAGGGTTCCAGGAAGCTTCTTTGCCACTCAGGTCAGGATGGCCCCTGCAGACTGAACTTGCTTCTCCTGATAAAGCAAATACAAGCATGCCAAATTATTTTGCTCCGGCTTAACCCTACTCCAGAATGAATCCATAAATGCTACAAAAGGATAGCTTATGAACATATGCTACACAGAACTGAGAAAGCATCCTGCCTACTTAATCCTTTTCTTACTTCAGGGAAAAAAAAAAGTCTGTTTATACTTGAACTGAGAATTGAGAGATCACAAAAGTGAAGATTGGATGCCATGCTAGAAATCACCAGTTGTGTTTTCTCATTTCCCTTAGAGCCATAGGTTGATTTTTCAGTACAGCTGTGTCAGTGGGGAAATATGCTGCTCTTTCTAGGGTTCTTAGATTCACTCCCAGTTATGTGACTGTGTCTAAATGCCTTTTGAGGAAATGCAGGTTCCCCTTGTTTAAACACAGAGTGTTCATTATAGTGGATTCTGAGGACTGCAGGTCATCTCTTCAGGTCATTATTTGCCACCCCCCTCCCAATACATCCCCCACCCATGATTCTAGATTCAGATGATCGCAGGTGGTGAAGGGCACTTCTCTCCTTTGTGTTCTTGGAGAGATTCTTCCGCGGAGAGGTGCATGGAGTCACTATAGGTGTGCATGAGCTCAGAGGTTCAGGAATGTGCCCTGGCACTTAGAAGGCATACTGCTCCTTCTGGTTCAATATGATTGCCCTGCAAAACAGTTCATGTTTTTCTTGCTGGCATACTTGCTTGCAGACACCCACAGAAGCTGAGCTGGCAAGCTTTCTGAACCCCAAGCACCTCACATTCTTGATCCCACTCTGCTAGCTGTGGGCCTCCCCACCCTGGAGGTCTGGAGGGCTCTAGCAGGTCGGCTTTAGTCTTTCTCCATCTCCAGGAAGTGAATGTGATTTTCCTGTCTGTGTCTTATTTAATGTGTGTCTGTATCTTCCAGCTCTCTTGGACCAGGGGTCTACGGGGCCATTCTGTTTGACACCAAAGGCACTATTTGTGTAGCCAGTCATAATGAATAACTGTAAACATGATTAGATGCCTACCTAATGGGGGTGTTAGCCGAGAGGAGTGTGAATCTCCTTGGAGGGGCAACAGCTGAGATGTCAGAGTAGTTTACCATCTCCTGGGTAGAGGCATTGGGAGAGTGTTTTCTGTCTGAAAAATACTACAGGCATTAGATCCTAAACTTCCCTTCCTGTGGGTGTAGGTGCTCATGCCTCTGATTTCAAATGAGGGAAACTCTATGGGTATTAGAAGAGTAGGAGATGCAGAGCGAAAAAGAGGTGAAAAATGCAGGGAGCTTCAAAATGGGAATGAATTGTGGTCATCATGAACCCAGGATACGTTTGTTAAGATGCATTCATGAAGGACTCCTGGTACATGATTCTGTGCCCCTTCATGCCTATAGGGCTGCTACCCTGCTGCATTCTCCCTGTAAACATTAAAAATTCTGATACTGGCAAACAGGGTAGATACCAGGACAGTGAATGAAAGCATATGGGTATTACACTGTAACAACATGGAACCATTATGCCGTTGATATTTATCATGGTATTGTGGTCTGGTCTGAAAATGTACCCCGCATCTTTAAGCTTATAATATAATCCAGGCAGTGTGGTAGACACTTTTCTTGAATTCTCTCATTTAATCTTTACTGCAACTCATGGGGCAGATACTATTCTTCAGAATTTAATAGGTAAGGGAGCAGAAGTTCAGAGAACTTCAGTAATTTGACCAAGATTGTACAGCTTGTAAAAAGGAGATACTTTAAAAGAGAGAGTGCAGCAGATCTTTGTCCAGTTAGGGCAAGGGAAGGAGAACTTGTCACTTCTCTGAAAAGGCATCCTGATGGGATTTGTGCTCTTTTCCTTGGTAACTTTGGATAGGGTTGAGGTAATTTGGTGACATGCCTTAGGCATGCAGGTGTTCCTTTCTGCAAAGCTGACCTGTTGTCATACATTTGTTCATTCATTTATGGTTAATTCATTCAGATTCATGCCCTTCATTTTTCCATAAATTGGGCATGAGAGCGAGGTGTTAAAAGCAATGAAAGGGCTTCCTTGGTAGCGCAGTGGTTAAGAATCCGCCTGCTGGTGCAGGGGACACGGGTTCGAGCCCTGGTCCGGGAAGATTCCACATGCTGCAGAGCAACTAAGCCCGTGCACCACAACTACTGAGCCTGTGCTCTAGAGCCCGCGAGCCACGACTACTGAGCCCACGTGCCACGACTACTGAGCCCACGTGCCACAACTACTGAAGCCTGCGTGCCTAGAACCTGTGCTCTGCAACAAGAGAAGCCACTGCAATGAGAAGCCCGCGCACCGCAACGG
>NC_041231.1:32942954-32945112 GCF_002837175.3 Physeter macrocephalus
TGAGAAGCCCGCGCACCGCAACGGAGAGTAGCCCCCGCTCGCCGCAACTAGAGAAAGCCCACGCCCAGCAACGAAGACCCAACACAGCCAAAAATAAATAAATAAAATAAATAAATTTTTTAAAAAGCAATGAAAAAATGATCAGAGAATTGAGAATTTGATCAGAGAGGAGGATATCCAGGGAGAGCTAGAATATATGGCCCTTTGTGGTGAATGTGGCAAGAAGTAGCAGAATTCAGGAGTTTGCTCCAGCAGTTTTTGGGGGTGACCTCTAGGTAATGTGTCTCCTCCTATTGGGAACTCCTGTTAGTATTCCAGAAATTTGGTTTCAGCACAGGGACGCATTTGTTCTGCACTATCAGCCACAATGAAGAGACCTATTAACAGCATGTGATTTCTTTGTGATGGGTAATTTGTGAGCTCAGACGTGTATGTCTAAAAGAGATGGTGCATAGAAGGACCTTCATTTCAAATAGTACAACAGACTTCCTTTATGACACATGCAGGGACAGCCCCAGAAATAAATAATTATGAAGTGGGCAACAGCCTGCTCTTTTGTCCCTTTACTTCTCATAGCTTGTGACATCCACCCCAGCCTTCCCCAAGCACCCAGCCTTCACACATGCTCCTTCAGATTCTCGGTACCCTTCCTGCCTCTTTTTGGTGGTCCTTCCTCCTTTAAACAGAGGACAAGATAGAGGGGTGTTGAGAACACTGATATCACTCTTTAGTGTGAATTTAAACCAATATATTACAGTATTTCATGTGGTACATGATTTTACACAGTATGTGACTGAACACATTTTTGGTTAGCCACATTAATTTTTTTTGGTTTCCTTCTATTTGTGGCAAGTGATATTGGCTGTATACAAGTGATACTGGATATTTGCATTTGTGATATAAAACTGTCTTTCAAAAAATTAATTGAGCTTGGCAAGATTGACTTGATTAAAATAAAAATATTGTATTAATGATAGAATATTGGTTCACAGATAGTATAAGAATCATGAAAGGAGTATGTGAATGACTGAAGTTTTAGAACAATTTACTTAGGTGTATTTGCATTTCAGACTTCAACTGTGGAATACTGAGTTTCGTCTCATAGGAAAAAAAAAGTAAGTCTCCTGAAGTCTTACTTCATAGGCGGCCACCTACTTCACTCTACAGGATTGTAATTCAGCTGCGTTAGAGATGACTCATGTTACTCCAGGCTTTTCTCTTTTTGTTAATGGTTACATTTCAGAGAAAGTGATTCCTCCTCAGCAGCATTCAATTTGGTGAGGCTTGTAGCCGCAAGGTTCTTCTTCATTAAATACTCATGTGAGCATGGACTAATGCTGGTTTGAGTATGTAAAATAGATATGGTATCTACAGCAGCAGAATGCATAGTAGCAACCATCTAACCATAAAATTATAGAACAGAAATATAATAGAATAAACAGAATAATTATTTTACATACCCAAAGTAGCACCTGAGTCTATTCCTGAGCTGATTTTCCAAAGGACAGGAAAAATGGTCCAGAGATTTTCTCTGAAATAACAGTTAGGCCAGGACAGAGAACAAGTGACTGTAATTTGTAGTGGACCTGATGTGGCAGGATTCAGGGGCTTGCTAGCATTGGACTACTTGGTAGGGTTTTTTGGTGTTTGAGTGGGTCTGTCTTTAGGCAGAGCTGAGAGAGGGAACTCGGGAATAAGAGCAGCCTGAGATGGTGGAATTATCAAAAGGTCTACAAACAATAAATGCAGGAGAGGGTATGGAGAAAAGCAAACCCTCCTACACTGTTGGTGGGAAAATAAATTGGTGCAGCCACTATGGAGAGCAGTGTGTAGGTTCCTTAGAAAACTAAAAATAGGGTTACCACATGATCCAGCAGTTTCACTCCTGGGTATATATCCAGAAAAGACCAAAACTCTAATTCAAAAAGATATATGTACTCTAATGTTCATAAGCAGCACTACTAACAATAGCCAAGACATGGAAACAACCTAAATGTCCACTGACGAATAAATGGATAAAGAAGATATGGTGTATATATATGTGTGTGTGTGTATGTGTGTCTGTGTATGCATACACACACAGACACACAGACACACACACACAGACACACACACACACACACACACACACACACACACACACACACACACACACACA
>NC_041231.1:32945146-32950791 GCF_002837175.3 Physeter macrocephalus
CACACACACACACACACACACACACACACACACACACACACACACTTGACCAAAAAGTTGGATCGGGTTTGTTCCATGACATCGTATGGAGCAAGCTTTTTGGCCAGCCCAGTACAATGGAATATTACTCAGCCATCAAAAAGAATGAAATATGCCATCTGCAGCAACATGGATGGACCTAGAGATTATCATACTAAGTGAAGCAACTCAGACAAAGACAAATATCATACAATATCACTTATATGTGGAATCTAAAAAATGATACAAATGAACTTATTTACAAAACAGACATAGACTCACAGACATAGAAAACAAATTTATGGTTACCAAAGAGGGAGGGAGAAGGATAAATTACGAGTTTGGGATTAGCAGATACACACTACTATATATATATATATAAAATAGATAAACGACAAGGACCTACTGTATAGCACAGAGAACAATAGTCAATATCTTGTAGTAATCTATAATGGAAAAGAATCTGAAAAAGCTATATATATATAGGTATGTATAGATATATACATACATATACCTATATATATGTATACGTATGTATAGATATATACCTATATATACCTATATATATACATATGTATATATAGGTATATATTTATATATACTTATATATATACCTGAATCATTTTGTTGAAACTAATAGAACATTATAAATCAGCAATAGTTCAATTAGAAAAAAATGGAAAAGATTATGGAATTAAATGGAACTTACTGGTAATGTGCACATGATGGGTCAGGTGACATCCTGGGCTCCTTTCTGCCCTGTGATTCTGGATGATATTTTCCAGTCCCACAATATATTTATTTGGTTGGGTGCTTCCTGAAAGTATTAGAAAGATTGCTCGTTCCTGAAGGTCTGTTTTAACATCTTTTCTTAATGTAGGGGAGAGGTTATTACTACACAAAGTAATTTTTCATTTTTTTGTAGAGACAAACATTGGCATTTCCACAGCATGTATTTGTTTATTTATTTGTTAAAGATTCCTGTTAGTTGATGAGCAAGAGACAGAAAGGAAAAAGAAAAAAAAAAGGAAAGGGAAATAGAATTATTATTATTGCCATTCTTGGTCATTACTTGGTTGGAGTTTTGTCTACTTTGGGGGCCACATTCTCCTTTTTGTTGGCAAAGAACAATTAACTACTTTCAGATAATTTAGGCTTCTGTGTCACCAAAAGATGTTTTGTAGAGCTAAGAATATCAGTTTAACTTAATATTGTTCACTTTTCTTATATTTGGTATGAGCAAGGGAAAATAATCCAAACTACTGAAAAAATTGTGGGAATAAACTTACTTGAAATGCGTATAACTTGTAAAATATTACATTGATAATTTAAAGAAACTCAGGCCTAAAATGGTAACTGTCATTAACTATCCCTCACTTGGCATCAAGCTTGGTGAAGTGAATCATTCAGTAATCAGTTCCAATGCTCTTTCTGTAACTCTGCTGGACATACAGCTATTATCATTGATAAGGTCTTGTTCCATTGTTCTTGTGGTCTAGCTTTAAGGAAAAGCAGGACAATTTAATCAGTTAATAGATTGCTTCGTACTTTTTGTGATGAAATCAACTGTTACTTCTTGGAATAGCATCAGTTTTAACTGGACAGCTATAAAAGCATAACCTTGGTATTTAGTCTTGGAAGACATGCAAAACAGAGTTTAAAACTGTGTTCCCTAAAAATTGGTATCTGATTTGGATAAGAGAAACAGAAGCAGGACTCCCACTGTCTTCATCTTCCATATTTATGGAAAAAGAAAACAAAACTAGGTTTAACTTACTACTTAATGAATTGATGGTTAAGAGAGAAAAAATGGAAAATCTGTTTAACATATTATCTTCTGACTTCTAGTAAAGTAAAATGAACCTAATCAGCCTGGTGTTTCTAAAAATGTATCAAGTGTTTACATTTAAACACAATCGTTAATGAGCTGTTACCATCAAAGTTCACTATATTGCTCTAAATTGCATATTAGAGCTGTCAGAGGCCTAAATCCTAGCAAACATTTTGTGGAATTTGTAGGGCATAGTTGTAATTGACTACGGGACTCCTTGCACTTGCATTACAGGAATTAATACAGTGGATTGCTGTATGAATTCTTTGACGCTTCAAGGGAAAGGAATGTTAAGAGGTTCTAGTGACACTGGCAGCAGCTCAATAGTTTGCAAAGTCAAACTTCTAGGTGTTTTGAGACGGCCCACCCTTTTGCCTGGTGTTTATGTCCTTCTGGTCTAGCTGGCAAGCTGCTGAAGGAAGAGAATGATTGTTTCATGTCAACTTTTTACAGAAGTGTAATATACAGGATTTGTATACCTGCAAATCCAAAGTGTATATCGTCGTGAATTTTTACAAAATGATCACACTCAAGGAACTAGAATTCAGAATAAGACATAAAACATGACCCTCACATGCCGTCTTCCATTTACTACCCTGCTTCCAACCCAGCCACCACTAGCTTGACTCTGACATCACAAATTGGTTTTGCCATGGCTTTGAATTTTATAGAAATGGAATCATATAGTATGGATTTCTTTGTGTATGGCTTCTTTTGCTTAACA
Source organism: Physeter macrocephalus (assembly GCF_002837175.3). NCBI lineage: Eukaryota > Metazoa > Chordata > Mammalia > Artiodactyla > Physeteridae > Physeter > Physeter macrocephalus. The sequence continues at coordinate 32,947,720 of NC_041231.1, forward strand.
TTATGTTTGTAAATTTGGAATAATTTTTTTTTCATGCTTAAGAAAGAATATAGGCTCATGGGTGTCAAATGAAACCATAGGATGGAAAATACTTTGGAAAATTTAAAGTGCCATAGAATTGTAATGCTGGTTTGGTGGACTGGGCATTTAAGTTGTCTGGGGTATTTTCATGAATATTGGAAAAAAATTGGTGTCATTTAATTATTACTGACTAGCTCAGCCACACAGTTTTCGTGTGCAAATTTACCAGTGATTTACATGGAATAACTCATTTATATCCTAACAGATAAAACTGTAAGATTTTTGGATATTAAGGTTCCAAAGGTCATCTTAGAAATGTACTCCCTAAGGTTTATTCTTGTACAGGTTAGTGGATAACTTCTCATAATTGACTAATTAAATGGAAGCGATAGTGTTTTGAACCCTAAGGCTATACCTTATTATTTCTGTCTTTTTGTGTTTAATTGCTTATCTGTGTGAAGAATCTGTAACATTTTCTCTTCCACTGTCATATTACACATCGGATTGGCTTACATGTCAGACTGCATGCTGGATAACCTTCTTTTGGGAGGTCAAATAGATAATAATTTTCTTGAAAAGAACATCTCTCATCCCCACCACCTGCTCTCATCTCATCTACCCTGCTCTCATCAAAACCAAGTTAAACCCTCTCTTCTCAGCAGCACATTGAAGTGGCTAAGAACATGGGGGATGTGGGTTCCTTAGCCTCTATAAGCTTCTACAAATGAGAATAACAATAGCACCTCGCACTGATGGTTGTTGGAAGGAGTCCAGTAACACAGAGAGCTGAACATGGTGTCTGGCACCACCTACATGCTTAATAAATACCAGTTAGTACTGTTACAAACATTCCCTTTTATACTTTTCCTTGTAACACATAGGATTTTAATGATTCAAATCAAGTAGGTGATCCTTTGTACAATTCTTTCTTAAACTTTAAATGAAAACAAAACTCCTTACTCCATACCTCAAGCAGAACAGGCCCATTTAAACACCATCCAGACCAATAGGATGCATCCCTCATAGATTAAAAAATTTTTTTTGCTGGGCAAAAAGCCCCAGAAAGCTGTAGTGTTTTAATGCTACAACAAACACAGTATCATTTTTCAATGTCTATCTGATGACAATCTGGTTATTAGGTTGTCAGAGTTTTTTGACAAAATGTAGTGTTGGACTACCTAGTTACATTGCTTCAGAGCTCAGTGGGGCTGCTGATCTGTTTCCTAATAATATTGGGCCAGGGCTGTTTTTCATAAAGGCAAACGTATCAGTCATGTGAAAAATGTTTGCATTTTATGTTCACTAGTCTAAACACAAAAAATACACTTAGGCCTGATATTGTGGGGAGCAGTAATAATACATAGTCCTCCTCAGAACCCAGATGTTCGATCCATCTGAAAGTTTTCGGTGGATGGGGAGAAATGTCAAAGGGCCAAAAGTTCTGCAGTTTTCATTTTATTTTATATTTTGGTATTGGAAAATACATAATGAAATCAGCAGTCTTAAAGATGTACATTTATTTATTTAAATGTTTATTTATTTATTTATTTTCTTATTAGTCATCCATTTTATACACATCATTGTATACATGACAATCCCAATTTCCCAATTCATCACACCACCACCACCACCCCCTGCCACTTTCCCCCCTTGGTGTCCATACGTTTGTTCTCTACATCTGTGTCTCAATCTCTGCCCAGCAAACTGGTTCATCTGTACATTTTTCTAGGATCCACATATATGTGTTAATATACGATATTTGTTTTTGTCTTTCTGACTTACTTCACTCTGTATGACAGTCCCTAGATCCATCCACGTCACTACAAATGACTCAATTTCGTTCCTTTTTATGGCTGAGTAATATTCCATTGTATATATGTACCACATCTTCTTTATCCATTCATCTGTCGATGGGCATTTAGGTTGCTTCCATGAGCTGGCTATTGTAAATAGTGCTTCAGTGAACATTGGGGTGCATGTGTCTTTTTGAATTATGGTTTTCTCTGGGTATATGCCCTCATTGTAGTTTTGATTTGCATTTCTCTAATAATTAGTAATGTTGAGCAGCTTTTCATGTGCTTCTTGGCCATCTGTGTGTCTTCTTTGGAGAAATATCTATTTAGGTCTTCTGCCCATTTTTGGATTGGGTTGTTTGTTTTTTTAATATTGAGTTACATGAGCTGTTTATATATTTTGGAGATTAATCCTTGGTCCATTGAGTCATTTGCAAATATTTTCTCCCACTCTGAGGGTTGTCTTTTCATCTTTTTTATGTTTTCCTTTGCTGTGCAAAAGCTTTCATGTTTCATTAGGTCCCATTTGTTTATTTTTGTTTTTATTTCCATTACTCTAGGAGGTGGATCGAAAAAGATCTTGCTGTGATTTATGTCAAAGAGTGTTCTTATATTTTCCTCAACGAGTTTGATAGTGCCCGGTCTTACATTTAGGTCTCGCATCCATTTAGAGTTTATTTTTGTGTATGGTGTTAGGGAGCGTTCTAATTTCATTCTTTTACATGTAGCTGTCCAGTTTTCCCAGCACCACTTATTGAAGAGACTGTCTTTTCTCCATTGTATATCATTGCCTCCTTTGTCATAGATTAGTTGACCATAGGTGTGTGGGTTTCTCTTTGGGCTTTCTATCCTGTTCCTTTGATCTATATTTCTGTTTTTATGCCAGTACCATATTGTCTTGATTACTGTAGTTTTCTAGTGTAGTTTGAAGTCAGGGAGTCTGATTCCTCCAGCTCCGTTATTTTCCCTTAAGACTGCTTTGGCTATTGTGTCTCCATACGAACTTTAAGATTTTTTGTTCTAGTTCTGTAAAAAATGCCATTGGTAATTTGATAGGGATCACATTGAATCTGTAGATCGCTTTGGGTAGTATAGTCATTTTCACAATATTGATTCTTCCAAACCAAGAACATGGTATATCTCTCCAACTGTTGGTATCATCTTTAATTTTTTATAGTTTTCTGCATACAGGTCTTTTGTCTTCTTAGGTAGGTTTATTCCTAGGTATTTTATTCTTTTTCTTGCAGTGGTAAATGGG
>NC_041231.1:32950956-32951551 GCF_002837175.3 Physeter macrocephalus
TTGCTCTGTGCCCACTTTCTGGAGAGTTTTTATCATCAGTGGGTGTTGAATTTTGTCAAAAGCTTTTTCTGCATCTATTGAGATGATCATATGGTTTTTCTTCTTCAATTTGTTAATATGGTGTATCACATTGATTTGCATATATTGCAGAATCGTTGCATCCCTAGGATATATCCCAGTTGATCATGGTGTATGATCCATTTAAGGTGCTGTTGGATTCTGTTTGCTAGTATTTTGTTGAGGATTTTTGCATGTATATTCATCAGTGATATTGGTCTGTAATAATCTTTTTTTGTAGTATCTTTGTCTGGTTTTGGTATCAGGGTGATGGTGGCCTCATAGAGTGAGTTTGGGAGTGTTCCTTCCTTTGCAATTTTTTGGAAGAGTTTGAGAAGGATGGGTGTTAGCTCGTCTCTAAATGTTTGATAGAATTCACCTGTGAAGCCATCTGGTCCTGGACTTTTGTTTTTTGGAAGATTTTAAATCACAGTTTCATTTTCATTACTTGTGATTGGTCTTTTCATATTTTGTATTTCTTCCTGGTTCAGTTTTGGAAGGTTATACCTTTCTAAGAATTTGTCCATTTCTTCCAGGT
>NC_041231.1:32952235-33015356 GCF_002837175.3 Physeter macrocephalus
TCTCTTGTAGACAGCATATATATGGGTCTTGTTTTTCTATCCATTCACCAAGCCTGTGTCTTTTGGTTGGAGCATTTAATCCATTCACGTTTCAGGTAATTATAGATATGTATGTTCCTATTACCATTTTCTTAAATGTTTTGTGTTTGTTTTTGTAGGTCCTTTTCTTCTCTTGTGTTTCCCACTTAGAGAAGTTGCTTTAGCATTTGTTGTAGAGCTGGTTTGGTGCTGTTGAATTCTCTTAGCTTTTGCTTTTTTTAAAGCTTTTGATTTTTCCATCAAACCTGAATGAGATCCTTGCTGGGTCGAGTAATCTTGGTGGTAGGTTCTTCCCTTTCATCACTTTAAGCATATCATGCCACTCCCTTCTGGCTTGTAGAGTTCCTGCTGAGAAATCAGCTGTTAACTTTATGGGTGTTCCCTTGTATGTTGTTTGTCATTTTTCCCTTGCTGCTTTCAATAATTTTTCTTTGTCTTTAATATTTGCCAATTTGATTACTATGTGTCTCAGCGTGTTTCTCCTTGGGTTTATCCTGTATGGGACTCTCTGCGCTTCCTGGACTGGGGTGGCTATTTCCTTTCCCATGTTAGGGAAGTTTTCGACTATAATCTCTTCAGATATTTTCTCTGGTCCTTTTTCTCTCTCTTCTCCTTCTGGGATCCCTATAAAGTGAATGTTGTTGCATTTAATGTTGTCCCAGAGGTCTCTTAGGCTGTCTTCATTTCTTTTCATTCTTTTTTCTTTATTCTGTTTTGCAGCAGTGAATTACACCATTCTGTCTTCAAGGTCAGTTATCCATTCTTCTGTTTCAGTTATTCTGCTATTTATTCCTTTTAGTGTAGTTTTCATTTCAGTTATTGTTCATATCTATTTGTTTGTTCTTTAATTCTTCTAGATATTTGTTAAATGTTTCTTGCATCTTCTCGATCTTTGCCCTCATTCTTTTTCGAGGTCCTGGATCATCTTCACTATCATTATTCTGAATTCTTTTTCTGGAAGATTGCCTATCTCCATTTTATTTTGTTGTTTTTTTATCTTGTTTTATCTTGTTCCTTCATCTAGTACATAGCCCTCTGCCTTTTCATCTTGTCTGTCTTTCTGTGAATGTGGTTTTTGTTCCACAGGCTGCAGGACTGTAGTTCTTCTTGCTTCTGCTGTCTGCCCTCTGGTGGGTGAGGCTATCTAAGAGGCTTGTGCAAGTTTCCTGATGGGAGGGACTGGTGGTGGCTAGAGCTGGCTGTCGCTCTGGTGGGCAGATCTCAACAAAACCTTATTCTGCTTGTCTGCTAATGGGTGGGGCTGGGTTCCCTCCCTGTGGGTTGTTTGGCCTGAGGCGACCCAGCACTGGAGCCATCCCTGGGCTCTTTGGTGGGGCTAATGGCAGACTCTGGGAAAGCTCACACCAGGGAGTACTTCCCAGAACTTCTGCTGCCTGTGTCCTTGTCCCTTGGTGAGCCACAGTCGCCCTCCACCTCTGCAGGAGATCCTCCAACACTAGCAGGTAGGTCTGGTTCAGTCTCCTATGGGGTCACTGCTCCTTCCCCTGAGTCCCGACGCGCAGACTAGTTTGTGTGTGCCTTCTAAGAGTGGAGTCTCTGTTTCCCCCAGTCCTGCTGAAGTCCTGCAATCAAAACCTGCTAGCCTTCAAAGTCCGATTCTCTAGGAATTCCTCCTCCTGTTGCCAGACCCCCAGGTTGGGAAGCCTGACATGTGGCTCAGAACCTTCACTCCAGTGGGTGGACTTCTGTGGTATAAGTGTTGTCCAGTTTGTGAGTCACCCACCCAGCAGTTACGGGATTTGATTTTATTGTGATAGCGCCCCTCCTACCATCTCATTGAGGGCTCTCCTTTGTCTTTGCACGTGGGGTATCTTTTTTGGTGAGTTCCAGTGTCTTCCTTTTGGTGATTGTTCAGCAGTTAGTTGTGATTCCCGTGTTTTCGAAAGAGGGAGTGAGCGCATGTCCTTCTATTCCGCCATCTTTAACCAATCTAAAGATGTACATTTAAAATAACTTTTCTCTATCCCCTTGCCTTTATTTTTAAAGACCAGGAGTTTCTTTATAGACTGAATACTTGAACAATGGACAGTACAAGATAGAGAAGTAGTTTTACATGCCTTCCTCTGTATTAGGGCAGATTCAGGTTTTGTGGGGTCAGACACTTATGTAATTTGTAGAGTCATCTTTTTTTTAAAAATTAATTAATTTATTTATTTTTGGCTGTGTTGGGTCTTTGTTTCTGTGAGAGGGCTTTCTCTAGTTGCAGTGAGCGGGGGCCACTCTTCATCACAGTGCGCGGGCCTCTCACTTGTTGTGGAGCATGGGCTCCAGACACACAGGCTCAGTAGCTGTGGCTCACGGGCCCAGTTGCTCCGTGGCATGTGGGATCTTCCCAGACCAGGGCTTGAACCCGTGTCCCCTGCATTGGCAGGCAGTTTCTCAACCACTGCGCCACCAGGGAAGCCCCTGTAGAGTCATCTTTAAGAAAAAGAATAACAAACTATGAATACAAAATTAGATACAAAGGTGTTTGTTTCAGTGATTCAGTTAGATGATTTGGGTCCCTTTCTGTCATGTTCTCTTTACTAGAAATGCTTACATTGAAATGCTTCTTGGTATCTCCTCCCACCTAGATCGCTGACTTCCAGCACTCCTGGGGTCCATGCAGTAGGAGCCCTGCAGATTAAGCTTCATCAGCACATGGTCAGTCTTTCTCTGACTATTCGAATATATTGCTGAGTCAGTGAGAATATAACTCATTAGATGATACCTTGAAAGCTAAAGAAGACATCTAGTTGGAATAAGCTGTGAAATCAAGTTTCAGGTCTAGATATTAGATTCTTAAGTGAACTGGACAAAAATGTTTTACAAAATATGAAGCTTTCAGAGTGGTTCTCAAACAGTAGAATAATTTCAGGATACATGGCCTCTAAGAATAAGTTGTTGCAGTGAAAGATCCATTAAAAAACGTTTTAATGAAAAGAAGAGGTATTGATATTTTCCAGAAAGCTGTATTTGCTGAGGTGTTGATTTCTTTGTATGACTCATAGAGTAAGCTCCCTGGCAGCAGAATGATGTCTAGCCTTGACATCTGTGTAAATCTTTATGTTATCTTTGGAGTAAGATGATTGCAGCACTGACCTACCATCAGTGGGGCATGAGTTGCTGATTTGTTATTTGATGAGTGCAAGCACACTTCTTGTTTTTTTTTTTTTGTTTTTTTTTTTGGTAGGCGGGCCTCTCACTGTTGTGGCCTCTCCCGTTGCGGAGCGCAGGCTCCGGACACACAGGCTCAGTGGCCATGGCTCACGGGCCCAGCCACTCCACGGCATGTGGGATCTTCCCGGACCGGGGCACGAACCCGTGTCCCCTGCATCGGCAGGCGAATTCTCAACAACTGTGCCACCAGGGAAGCCCGCACTTCTTGTTTTTATTTCCACGGACCTCAGTGGCTCAAACTCTGGAGATGGCTGTTCAGGCAGGAGTTTGAGTCCTTGGCCATGGATGCCCCAAGATTTAAGGAAATCTAAAATTTAGGTCAACCTTTTCATTCTGTACATCTGTCACTTATCTAAACATTTATTGCCTGCCAGTCACTTTGTTGAACACGCTGAGATACTGGTATTTGTCAACTCTAATTGACTTATACAAAGGTGAAAAGGGACCCTACTGCTTTGTCTTTGCACTTCCGAGGGATGTCAAAAACACATTAGTTTGGGAATGTAGATTAATCAGTTACCTATGTTGTAAGATCAAGCCGAGTTGATAGTACCTATTATGTGTTCATTATTTAATGAAAGATTATCTAGAGCTGTTTGATGACTTTGATGGAAGGGTCAAGCCGCTATCTGGATGGAGGATGATGAGTGGCAGAGATGGACAGAGAGAAGTTTCAGTAGAGTTTGTGCTGGCTTAGGAATGTATTTTACCCATGTAACACTTTTTTCCAAGAGAGAATATATGCTTAAGTTGCTTGTACTACTTTTAATTATTATTTTCTTTTTTAAAATGTACTTTGTGTAATAGACTACAAGGCTTTTTATATGCTTTAGTGCTCTGTTTTTCTTTCATCTTCCTCCCACAATAACAGTAGGTAATCTTACCTTTGTCATGTGCTTTATTGTTTTCTCATTCTTTCTTGTGGTTTTCACAGCAGCCAGTTAAGATCCAGGTCTGCTAGTCTTCATTTAACAAAAGAGGAAATGCAAACATAGGAAGATGTGCTTTTGCGGTTTTTGAAAGATTATACAGTGCTTTTCACCAGGACTGGAACCCAGCTGCCTGACATCCACCTCTAATGCTTTAGAAAGACTGATACATAAGCCACTTTGGATAATGCGACCCTCTCAAGCATCCCTTTGTAATTAGGTTCATAGAATTGCATGGTGATATTCTAATTGCCCACTTAATTTATATAGCTACAACATTTGTAAGATATTTAAAATACCAGCATATCCTGAGAAATATGTGCAAATAACTTCCTGAAATTAATAAGTGGAAAAGATTGAAAGATATACCAGTGTCTTAACAACTGAAAACAAAGTGTGGCATGGCTATATCTTGTGAAAAATCCACTTTCTACAGAAAACGCATGCCAAATAAAGTGTTTTCATTTGCAAGTATAACCCAACATTGGGCTACAAAGATAGAATCTTGAGGTTTCTTTCCCCCTAGAGCAAACTCTGTATAGATCACATTCACCAATGTACACGGATCATACAGGTTTTGAAATCTTTCCTGATGCTTTATATTTAATGACATGCCTATTTGTTTAGAAATTTAAGATGATTATATTTACTTACATAAATTATATCTATAATTAAATGTCTTCTTCCTCAGAATTGCAATTTAATTGTTTTATCATGGTGGTTCTTGCTTTTGAGACTGTAAGAATTGTTAGTTGTTGTATTTCCTTTAGAGTTAGGCCATAATCAATGTAAGCATATTTCGTATGTATGATGAGATCTGGAGTTTCCTAATCTGTTTTTATGTCACTTAAAGCAGAGTAGAAGGCATAAATAGATGCAATACTGAGTCCATGAATCGTTGGGGGAAGATGTACGTTGGTACCTTCTCTAGCTGTTGAAGTTTCTTTTAGCCACTCATCTACATCCAGCCTTTAGCAGTGGGACCGACCCCCACCTCCACCAACTTTACACAAGTGTCGTGGGGTTCCCCACATAGGTTCTCAAGTGGTGCAGGTCAGGACTCAACTGCAGGGGTCCTTTTTCCATTGCTGTTTGTTTAAATAAAACAGTTTTATAGTTAGAGTCGAGAGCACGGTGACAATAAGCAGATGACAAGTTAGAAGGGACACACTGGCTGTGATGACTTGGTTACTGGTCTTAAGCAAGGAGTAGTGAAGATTGGAGATTAGGCTACTGTTATGATGTGTGTATAAAGCTACTTCTTCCTAACCTGGCTGGGTGCCCAAACCTCCTGCTAAAAGAGTCACTTTTTTTTTTTTTTTTTTTTTTTGCGGTTCCCGGGCCTCTCACTGTTGTGGCCTCTCCTGTTGCGGAGCACAGGCTCTGGACACACAGGCTCAGCGGCCATGGCTCACGGGCCCAGCCGCTCCGCAGCATGTGGGATCTTCCCGGATTGGGGCACGAACCTGTGTTCCCTGCATCGGCAGGCGGACTCTCAACCACTGCGCCACCAGGGAAGCCTTAAAAGAGTCACTTTTAAGTGTTAAATTTATCCCTCAATTTCCTTCTTTATAGCCTAATAGTCTCTTTAGGTTTTCACAGGGTAAAGTGGTAGGAAATTTGCATTTTTCTCTATGAAACTTTCTTCCACTGAAAGCCTGTTGGAAAATGAAAATCGTGTTTTGCAAATAAACCCCAGCAGTATAATGAGCTATGTACACATATATTCAACTGTGAAATAATGTCCATGGGAGATACCTCTCAGTTGCTGCCACCAAAGACAATGATAAATATCAAAGGTCTTTAGAACAACAACACCACACACACAGACACACACACGCACATACACAAACTGTGGTTGTTTGTAGTCCTTAGGCAAGTACAATTACTAGCATATTATCTAGCTGGATTAGTAAATTGTCAAACCAAATCAAAAATACAACTGATTGAGTTTTTTGAAAAGAGACTATTTTTCTGTTTGTTTTTCTTTCCAGCAAATCCAACCAGAATATAACAAAAAGAGAAGTTCTCATGGTAGCTGGAGGAGAGATGACAGGATGCATTGTAAACTGGTGGCCTACAGGCCATGAGCTGCACGTATATTTTGTTTGGTCTGCAGTGTTCTAAAAAATTAGTTTAGTTGTCAATATTTAAAAGTTGAGGTATTTAAAATAAATTTATTGGTTTGTAAAATCCTAAGAAGATATGGCAACATCAGGCCCTCTTTCCTCCATGGCATTATTTTCCTTGGAGAAGAATAGTTGCTTCCTCTCTCAGTCTCCTGGCCATGGTGCTCACTCCCATTGTGTCCTTGTCTCCACGTGAAGGGGTGCACTGGCTGTTTTGTCTTGCCTAGGCCTGCCTTACTCATTTACATTGCCTGCCTGACCTGCCAGCTTTTGTTTGTGACCTCTGACTATGGAAAACTACAATAATTTCTGCAGATGTTGTAAGGGCTGGCAGAGGAAGAAGCTTACTCTATGTTGCATAGAAAGAACTAGCATCAGCACAGGGTGGGGGTGGGATGGGGGGCGGTGGGGCAGTGTTCTAGGACTTCAGCTCAGTGTCAGAATGAATTCTGGACACTTGACTTCTCAGTCAAGAAACTGTCCCCAAAAGTGTTTGGACACAGTCAGATGACCATCTGTCTGGGAAAATGAAGAAGGGATTCCTCTGTGCCCTTTGGAACTGGACTATATCTTCTTTAAGGAATTCTTCGTTGCTCAGATTAAAAAGTTTTTTTAATTGGATAATATAGTCACATAATTCAAAAGGTGTTAAGAGGTACACAATGGAAAGTCCATCTCCCTCCACTTCTGTCCCTCATGCTTCAGCTCTCCAGGAGGCAAACATTGTGCTCTTCTTATGCTTTTCCAGAAATGTTCTATGTATGTGCACACTTAGGTATTTTTCCTTACATGAATGATAAGTCACTGTATATGCTGTGCTGCCCTTGCATTATTTTCCCTTGGATTTTTGAAGTCAAGATTACCTTAGCATATTGCCTGTTTAAGATTATTGTGTATTGGTACATGAAGAACAATCTTGTTCTTTTTAATGCCTTCATTATGTTCTCTTGTGTCGTAATTTACTTAACCATTACTGTATTGAGTACCTACATATGTGTAATTTAGATTCTTTTCAATCTTTCATTGGTAAAATTCAGTGGGTCCATAATCTTCCTGGTTTTGCACCCTCTCCCTTTTCCTCATGAGTTGGATTTTACTCACAAGACCAAATAATCAACATGAAACTATTCCACTCCCAGCCTAAAAATGCAGGCTACCTGGGTCACAATAAAATCTTTTTCTCACTCTCCCTTTGTCTCAGAAGAAACCGCTTGTATAAAAAGAGATAATTGAGGGAATGTGCTAACAGTGGCAATTTTAGGGGTAGTTATGTTATCCCATAGTGCTGGATCAGTGTTTCTCAAACTTCACGTAAAAATTATCTGGCGATCTTGTTACAGTGCAGATTCTGATCAGCAGTTGAGGCCTGAGATTCTGCACTCCTAACAGGCTCCCAGGTTGCAGGGGGCCAGACCACACTTTGAGAAACAAGACTTGTAGAACTCTGTTGCCATTTTGTATAAAGTGAGTAGTGTTGTTTGATTTCATAGGTACAGTGTTGTTTGCATTTCACAAATAGCTACAGTCGCCCTGTTCTTTAGGCTGGGGTGGTGAATTTGGCAGGCCAGTAGTGATATCTTTTGCCTATATGAAAAGTAGGGTAAATAGTGTATGCTTTGTTTCTGTGTCAGTATATTTTATGAAATCCTTGGTTTAGGTATATGATGTACTTTAGTTGGCATACTGTCAAATTATTATTTTAGTCTCTAAACTAAGATTATAGAGATTGAACCAGTTTTTAACTTATTTAATATTTTTCTTTGAAGCGATTATTTACATGTGGATTTTTCTGGGAATAAAATGTAATTTCAAATTAAAACCAAGGTAGTTTGGGCAAGTCGGGTGACTTATTTATCTCTTTCATTAGACTGTAAAATCCCTGAGGGCAAGAATTGTTGAATTGTTTGTCCTCTTATAAATATGCCTGTGACAAAGACTCTCTCCTTGACCAGACTTTAGCTAGGCTCCTCTGAGCTGCCTTCTCGATTGTGGCTCTCATCCTGTCTTTGGCCTGCCTAGCCCAGTTTTAGCAAGAATCCTGCTAAGTGATATCTGATGATGCTTCTCATCTCCCACCCTTGATATCTAGGTCCTTGGCCTGTCTTAAGCATGAATCCTCTTAAGCCACTTCAGCAAGAATCTCCCTACTCTTTTTTTTTTTTTTTTTTAATGAATCTCCCTATTGTTAATGTTTCCTATTACTGATTTTCCTTCCACACACTGACCCCCTGATTCTGCTCCTTGGCTATAAATCCCCAGCTCTCTTTGCTGTATTTGGAGTTGAGCCTGATTTCTCTCCTGTATCGCAATAGTCCTGAATAAAGTCTCCCTTAATGTTTTAAGAAGTGTCAGAATAATTTTTCTTTAAACAAATTTTTATTTATTGTCTGTTTATTGCCCCTCTACATAATTTTCATTTTGCATCAATTCAGAAGCATTAGAAAGGGACAAAAAACACTTATTTCTCATCACATTTCACTTTTCTGTATGGTTTTAACTAATTTAATATTACAACTAAATTCACATTCAAGGTGAATATCACTCAGAATTTAAAGTTTTTAAAAATAGAATTTGAAATAAATCTGAATTCATACCAATCTTTTAGGTTGTTAAAAAATTGTTTTCAGAGAAAGGTAAACTCATGATTCTCATATAGATATGAAAATGAGCGTGTGCTAAAGATTTTATTTTGCTTATATGATATGAGGGAACTGGGCAGATGTTATAATTGGCTTGAAAGAAAAGTCATAATAGCACAAATGTATATAGAGTAAACCAACGTGGAGATGAAGTGCAAATCAATACAAAACTAGTTTTTCCACAGTAGGGTGGAAGTAAATTAAAAACATTAACTGTCAGAACAAAATTTACATATCTATCAGTTACCTACAACTTACAAAGTGGTGCAGAATAGCTCAAAGATTGTGAACAACCTAGAATCCAACAGCTGGGAAGGGTATGATGCATACCCTGTAGATGATGCATAGTTTTCTGCTGAAGTGCAACATTTTTTTTTTTCCTACAAGGTGAAGGCCATCTTTGACTTAAGCTGTATGCCCTAAGTATTGACTTGGTACTTACGACCCAATATTTGGGGATGACCATGCACAAGTAAATGACAAAGAAGGTACAGAGATCAACATTAGGTATTGGCACAAAATATTTGAAAAACTGGAGACATTTTATAGCATGTGGCCTCTAGCCTTCAACCTTGTAGCCTGAAGAATGAAAAGGTAAAGTAATATTTTCCCCTGTACTGTAAAAATTGAACTTAATGGTGTGAATTGACTACCTACCCAGATTGGGCTATTTACAAGAATTCATTTTCATAATTGAGCATATGCACTTGAACCAGAAAATATTTAGAGAAGACAATATAGTTGGAAATCAACAAAAACTGTTTGAAACCATGCCTGGAATTAAACCCATATTGTTTAAGAACCAAGTTGAGCCAATGAATATGGAGTGGACACATTGTGTTACTTCCTTTCTGAGAATGTGAGTTGGAAGGCACCTGCTCAAGTTCAGACGTGACAAATCCCTGTGATGAGATTGACTTACCACTGCCTCACTGGGAGAGAGGGCTGGAAAAATGAAACATCCAGGTGAAACCGGGGATGTGTATTGTGCCTCAGTCAACTACCATTAGGTTAAATTCTTTTAGAGGCATTTTACAGTCATTCTTTGCATATGTTTTTGTACTCAAAGTAACATTTCCAAGTGTGTTTGTTACTTTTATTTCTGTGGATTCTTTTCTACTAAAGGGGTTTGCAAACTTTTTCAATGAAGGGCCAAATAGTTAATATTTTAGGATTTGGGACCCTACAGATTCTATCAACTGCTCAACCCCACCTTACAGAGTGAAAGTAGTCAAGACAATAGCTAGTGTGACTGTGTTCCAGCGAAATTTAATTTATGGGCACTTAATTTGAATTTTACACAACTTTCACATGTCATGATATATTATTCTTCTTTTGAATTTTTTTCAATCATTTAAAAATGTGAACACATTCTTAGTTTGTGGCTGTACCAAGAAGCCGCTGCCCAAATTTGACCCTTGAGCCCTAGTTTGCTGACCCTGGCTTTGCCGAATGGACACAATACAGTTGCTGGATATATGTCAGATTTTTATGTTCATGTTATGTTTTATCAGATTTTCTGTTCTGTCATTTATTTGTTGAGAGATCTTGGGCAAATAAGCTTAGCTCACTGAAGTCAGGTTTCTTCCTTTGTAAAATGGGATGGTACCTAAACTCAGAATTATTTTATGGACTAAATAAATTATGTTCAAACGCGACGCTCCACGCTTAAAAAGCATTGAATAACTTTTATTTCTCCCCTCTGTTCCTTTCTACCACATGGTACCTTACTTCTTTTTTTTTTTTTTCGGTACACGGGCCTCTTACTGTTGTGGCCTCTCCCGTTGCGGAGCACAGGCTCCGGACGCGCAGGCTCAGTGGCCATGGCTCACGGGCCCAGCTGCTCCGCGGCATGTGGGATCTTCCCGGACCGGGGCAGGAACCCGTGTCCCCTGCATCGGCAGGCGGATCCTCAACCACTGCGCCACCAGGGAAGCCCCACCTTACTTCTTTTAGTTTCTATACATGCAGGTTTTGGGCAATAGCTGTTTAATTTTATTATGAATTGAATTTTTGTAAACATCCAACTTTTATGTTTGTATTAAATAAATGTAAAGTATATTTAATAAGGGTAGGAATATAAATTATATTCACATTAGGAGACTGCTCAAGAAAACCCCTGGATTGAATCCTCATGTTAAAGCAGATAAGCCACTTCTACCTCATCCATTCTCTCAGCTCATATTTCCATCTATTGGATTTCCATATTAGGCTTTAGTCAAGATATGCTTTAGTGTGTTTTTTTCTGATGAGAGGCTTTTTCTGACCACCCTGTCTGGAGTTGCTTTCCTGGGCTTCTCCAGTCCTCACAGGGATATAGGTGACCACTTCCTTATCATTTGGCTGTTGCTCCTTCGCATTGGGTACTTACCACAATCTGGTGCTCTTATCCTTCACTTGTTGGATTATTGTCTGATTCCTCCACTCTCTCGGGATGGTAAGCAGCACATCTGCCTTGAAAATTCATCTCTGTGTGCCCAGTGCCTCCCCACACAGTGCCAGGCAAGGGGAGGTGCCTTATAAATAATCATTGCCAGAATGAATAGATAGCATTTGTGAAAGTGACTATATTTTAGGAGCAGAGAAGATGCTCCATAGCTTTCTGTAGTACAAGTGTATATTTGAAAAATTCAGCTTTTAAAAAGCTCGTGTCAAATTTGAGTTCAGCATGAAATAAGTGTCTGTATTAAAAATAAAACATACAGCAGAGGGGACCAATTATTGCTGCTAAGGAGTTTAAAAATATGGACTGCTCCTTTATTTTTTTATTATTTATTATTTTTTTCTTTGAATTCAGTTTCTTTTTAATTTTTAAAAATTTAAAAATTTTTTTAAACATATTTATTGGAGTATAATTGCTTTACAATGTTGTGTTAGTTTCTGCTTTATAACAAAGTAAATCAGCTATACATATACATATATCCCCATATTCCCTCCCTCTTGCGTCTCTCTCCCACCCTCCCTATCCCACCCTTCTAGGTGGTCACAAAGCACTGAGCTGATCTCCCTGTGCTATGTGGCTGCTTCCCGCTAGCTATCGATTTTACATTTAGTAGTGTATATATTGGACTGCTCTTTTAAATGTCGGGTTTATAAGTAAAGACAATTGGAAGAACCATATGCCAGGGTCCAAGAAACTCTCTAAAGAATGTCAGGCTTATTTTATTCTACAATGTGTCCGGTGAGTGTCTGTTTCCTTGGGAAAGCGATACAAGCAAAGACAGAAGAGTAGGCAGTGAGGAGTAGAGGAAAAAAAGCACTGAATTTGGAATCAAAATACCTGGTTTCAAGTTCTAAATCTGCAGATAACTTGGAAGGACCAGCAGTGTGACCTTGGGCAAGTCCACTAACTTGTCTGAATGAAATAACAGCTCTCAGGTTTTTTCTGAAGATCAGATAGTGCTGTGTTGTTGTGGCTGTGTGACCTCTTAAGCACTGTACCCATCTGAGTTGTATATTTTATCATATACCACTGACCAAAAAAATGGTGGTGCCCAGTTTTGAATCCTTCCTGCCCCATCTCTAAGATCCCAGTGTAAGTTCTGTTGATTGTACCAGGCCAAAGGACTACACAGCTTTTTTCCTACTCTGGGTTTCTAGGCCTTAAGAATCTGGACATGATGATGATGAAATTAATGAGAATATACACTAGCAGCTATTATTTAATTAGTATCCATATTTTGTCAGTCGCTTTGCTAGGCAGTTTATAAATATTACTTTAAAAAATTCTCATGACAATCCTGTGAGAGCGTTTTCATTATTATAATTACATATATTTTTAGAGAGTTATTTATTCTTTATTTATTTTATTTATTTTTGGCTGCGTTGGGTCTTAGTTGCCGCATGCAGGATCTTCGTTGAGGCACGCGGGATCTTATGTTGCCGTGTGTGGATTTTCTCTCTCTAGCTGTGGCACATGGGCTCTAGTTGAGGTGCAAGAGCTCAGTAGTGGTGGCACACAGGTTTAGTTGCCCTGCGGCATGTGGGATCTTAGCTCCCTGACCAGGGATGGAAGCCACATCCCCTGCATTGTAAGGCAGATTCTTTACAACTGTACCACCAGGGAAGTCCCGTGTTTCGTTATTATTATCCTGCTGAGTACACTCAGGCTTAGAGACTTTTTTCTTTTAAATAAACTTATTTATGTATTTGTTTTTATTTTTGGCTGTGTTGGGTCTTGGTTGCTGTGCGCAGGCTTTCTCTAGTTGCGGCGAGCGGGGGCTACTCTTTGCTGCAGTGCGCGGACTTCTCATTGTCCTGGCTTCTCTTGTTGCAGAGCGCGGGCTTCAGCAACTGTGGTATGCGGGCCCAGCAGCCGTGGCTCACGGACTCTAGAGCGCAGGCTCAGTAGTTGTGGCATATGGGCTTAGCTGCTCCACGGCATGTGGGATCCACCCGGGCCAGGGCTTGAACCCGCGTCCCCTGCATTGGCAGGCGGACTCTTAACCACTGCGCCACCATGGAAGCCCAGACTTAGAGACTTTAAGTCACTTGCCCAGGGTCTCATAGCTATATAGAGAGGAGACTGGGTGACTCTGGGACTTATCTTTATTCTGTGCCAGTGGTTTTCTAACTTTCACATGCATCATATTCACGTGTAGGGCTGGGCTCCTTCTCCAGGATTCCTGATTTAGTAGGTTTGAGGTGAGGCCTGAGAATTTCCCAAAGATGTTGGAAGTGTAGGGACCACACTTTGAGAACCATTCCTGTATACCCTGCTGCTCCTGTTCCATGAAGGACTCGAGCTAGTCCCTTTTTATTCTTTACCTTTGTTCTGGTTCAAAATACCTAGTAATTCCCAGGTTTTCTTGGATTTTAGAACTCTCTGGAAGAGGGGAGAGGAATATCAGAAAGATTCTAATTTGATCTAGGTCCCTTCTAAAGTCTAAAGGAGTACCATTGGACTATCTTAATAGGTTATCTCCATGGTTTTCCAAATCATTGGCACTTACATCTCAGCAAAGTCTCTCCTTTTCCTTCTCCTTGGTTGACTTTGATCTAGATCTATTCTGGTTTGTAACAGGAGGCTTCATAACCAACTCCATTCACTGATCCCTGGATCTGTTGCTTCATTGATGCATGCCAAAATTTTCTGTTTACATTATCTACATATATTTAAGCCCTGTGTGTGCCAGACATCTGGCTGGAGCTGGGGGTACAGTGGTGTGCAAAACCAGATATGGTCCCTGCCATTAGGGGACGTTTATTCTAGTGAGGAAAACAGATATTAGAAAAATCATATAGATAAAGGTCGATGGTGTTAAGTGCTATCAAGAAGAGGTACATGATGCAATGAGAGCATGTAACAGGAAGGTTTGAACCTGTCTGGAGAGGAGGGATGGTCAGGGAAAGCTTGTTTATGGGAATAATGAGTGAGCCAAAATATGAAGGAAGATGAGGAATTAACTAGGTACAGAGGCTAGAGTGGGGATGAGGGAGGAACATTCCCGGCAGAGGAATGGCATGTGCTTAGGCTGAGAGAGGAAGGAGCATGGCATAGTCATACAGCTTAAGATTCTAAATTGGATATCTCTAGTACAAGATCAATACAGAAATTAAAGGATAATTCTAAAAAAAAAAAAAGAGATCATGACTCATATTGATATAAAATGAATATTTATTAAGGATTATATTTGATTCAGAGTAAGAAAACTAGTCAGATATTACAACCAGTCCCAAAAGTAGCTGAAGAACACATTTATAGATCAGGAATACTGAAGTGAATGTTACAAATGGAGGCATAAGTGGTTTCTAGGGGTGGGGGTGGCATCACCTGAACCTCCAATGGACGTGACAGAATTTGGAAGACAATTAGAGACAAGAATTACATTGCATTACTGTCAGTTATCTATAATTTACAGAGTTGTAAAATAGCTCTCAGAGAATCACAATCTGATAACCTGATAGTTGGGAGGAGGTCTCCTTTATAATCTAGACAATGCATAGTTTTCCATCGAAGCACATTTTTTTGTTTTTCTTGCAAGTGTTTCAGTTATGAATATATTTTTGTTGTTTAAGGCTAGTTGGATTTGATCTCAAGAGGCCTGTGGCTCGTATGTTGGACACTCCAAAAGTCTGGGGTAGAATTTACTGCTAGACCATTTGTACTCCACCTTGACTATGACAGATTATGATGCATGTCCAGCTTGTCACACCTTGCTAAATCCATTTACACACGGGTCTAACGAATGTGCTATGACCAGTTTCTTCCTTCTCATAGGAGAAAGCAAGAAAAGAACTCTGAGAGAAGGCAATCAGAATGTGAGAGTAGAACTTGGCTTTCATTCAGGAGCCCCTCTGAGAACAAAGGGAGACACCTTTCCAGTGAACCTGAAAACCAAAGTAGTTTTGCCAAGTTGAGGTCTTGCACAGCCTCCAGATGGTTCCCAACAAAGAAGAAGAATTTCAAGTGTGTCAGGTGGACTCTTAACTAGGAGAGGGATAATCATTTAGTCAATCAACAGGATGGCTGGTGCTGGTGAGTTTAAATTGCTGATTTGCTTTGTTGAAATGTTAAACCAGCATTGACAGCTACTACAGTTCTTTAATTGGCAACCCCACTCAGGAGCCATGTGTCAAAAACTTCCTTACTGAGAATGAAAGCATCATCCTCCTTTTTCCATTGTAAACTGGGTGTGTTGAGTGTAGGCTCCCTGTTTTCTATATCAGTGCAGCATTGTACCAGGAGACAGAATTAGAACAGCACCTTTTAATTTAATTTGTAGCAGGTCAGAGTTCAAAACTGCAATTTCACAAATGTTTGATAAAAAATGTCACTGGTTTTGATTGAGTTGTGTTCTTAACCTCTAGCTAGAGTCTTTTTTTTTTTTTTGAATTAGTGTTAATGTTTCTGACTTCTCAGTAATACATGCTGTTTCTAGTTTTATTTCTGCTAGAAAACTACCAATGGAATAATGCATTTCATTGGCTGGTTCAGCACAAAGACTTTAAATAAAGAAATGGCAAGATAAGTAAGTTACCTACAGGAGATAGTGCTGCTGATATATATATATATGTATATATATATATATAAAATATATATATAAAATATATATATATTTTTTCCTTCAAATGTAGTAAAAGATATTAAAACTGTCTTAAAAATAGCAGTTTGTTTCCTTCTGCCTGTAATCATGGGTAAAAGTGCTGTGAAATGTGTACCTTTGTTTTTTTTTTGAACTGTGGGTGATTTAGTTGAAAGAAAAAAGTAAAAAAATCCTTAACCCAGAAAAAGGCATCTTATTGTTTGCTAAATCAGGCCTCTAATAGTAAATAGCTCAAAAAGTCTTCCATAATATTTATGAACAATTTCTCAGTTTTATATCCAGATATTTCTGTTATACTCTGCAAAAGAGATAATCCTGGATGAACAAAAGAGAAGGGCCTTTTTTAGATTGAATACACTGGACAGTTCAGTAGCAAAGTGTGCGATTACCAGTCTTTCAGGCAAAGCTTTTATGTAAGGCAAACTTTATAACTTGATCCATTCCAAAGAGAAAAAGCATTAAAGACCATAGGGAAAATAAAAGGCAAAAGAGAAATATAGAAAAGTGTCCCATCCTTTACATCTCTATAGCCCCTTGTTTCATGGCTATACACATTGAGTTAACCCAATTTAAAGCCACAGTGTAACTTTGAAAAAGGAGAGTCATTGTTCCCCATGGTAGTCAATCTACACAGATAATGAGTGGACCTGACTATCGTTATTTTTCTTTCCTGTTTTGTTTTAGAATATACTTATTTCTTCCACTGTACATTCATATGTTTTACTGCATAGGAAAAGGTAATGAGTCATCAGTAATAGCCATCTTAACATGCTACAAGAACTGTCAAGCAACAGTGATCACTGAAAAAAAATGGGCTTCCTAATTTCCTTGTGTCTCACCAGTCCTATCTTTACAAAGAAACAGATACCATTCTTTTTTCCCTTGAGTAGATGAATCCATGTGTGCGATTTCCACCTGATGGTGGATCACGACGCATTTCTCAAAGCTTGGTTCTTCAGCCATGGGCCTCAGAATCACATGAGGCACTTGAAAAAATGTAGATTTGGGGGCTCTGTCCAGGACTGATGAAATCTGAATTTCAGGGCTGGGGTGGGGTGGGGACCGGGAATGTGTAGTTTTCTCAAGTTCTCCAGGTGAATTGTTAGCACATTTAAAGTCTGAACATTGCTTTATGGGAATGAAGAGCCTGGTGATTGGAATAAACTGTTGAATGTGGTTTAGGAAGAAAATATGCAGCAGTTATGGTAGATGTTGTGGATTCTTGATCTTATTCCTTCCTTCACTCCCTGACGTCACAAACTCAAGACAGAATCATTTTAACGTGGCATCAGATTTCTGGGGAACCTCTCCTCACAGAAGCTGGCAAGTGCATACAGGTATATCATCTTGCACCCAATTTCAGGGGGTTGATGAATCCCTTAAAATCCATTCGTGGATCTCTTTGGATCTTCCTTCTATCTCAGGAACCCTTCACCTGATGGGATTACATTAAGGGGAAAAGAGAAGGAAAAACACCAAGTGAATAATGAAGAAACACGGCATATGTACCTAGACCACCCTCATGGTTGACTATTCTGTGCACCCCACTGGGGGTGTGGATGGGATTGAAATGCAGCTTGTGCACCACTGGCCAAGTTGTATACTTTGGGGTGGGACTTTTTCTCTGGAGGGAGGGGAGCCTTTTTATAATTTGCCCTGTATGTATAAATCTCATCAAACACAAGCCTAACATATTCTACCTGTTTTCATCAATGAGGCATGCTCACTTCCTTAGTGTCCTTCTCAGTGGATCAAAAACTTTGTGAAGACCAAAGAGAAAATGTTAGCCTTGTTTATCTCAAATAGCATCACCTGAGGTCAGAAGAGACACAATTATTTTTTGAGTATTTTAAAAATAAATTGCAGCTGGGGGCTGAGAGAAATCAGATATTTGTCAAAAGAACCTGTAGTTTTGTTTTTCCCCTTGGGGGTAATAGTTAGTGCTGGGCAATCACACTTGGGTCTAAAAAAGTTAGCAGCAATGTTGGATTGATCTCCAATATCATGAGACTTTTCCTAGTCTACTTCTTTTAGCCATCCAGGCATCACAGTTGGTAGGTCATCTAATGGACTGCTAGAGTTTAATTTTACGTTGTTTTATGGTGTCTAGCAATGTGATTCCTCACTCTCCAGCCCCACCCCTGACATAGGTTATGGAGCTTTTTAAAAATAGGGATCATTTGACTGTGTGTTCTTAGTTGTTAAAAAGCATTCATTCTTTTGGTTCTTATATACGCTATTGCTGTAGTGAACTTAGACCTGGTGTTGCTATTTTGTAACAATGTCCTCAAAATCAAATGTCATTGAAATAAAGACATTTCTAAAGCAGTTAATGATAAGGAAAAGGTAAAAGGAGTGAGTGTATGAGGACCGTGTGAAGTGACCTGGCCTTTATGTCAGAGGTGATACCATATTTGTAATATGAAGAAGGTAGCAAGGATTGCCTTCATCAAAGAGCAAGAGATGAAATGCCTGTGTGAGTGTAGCACTCTGCAGTTAATTAGACATTGCTCTTTAATTTACAGTTTCCTGAAAAGAGTGGTGTTCTTCTGGCTGCCTGTGGTTTTATTTGGTTACCAATTATGGAAGTGAGTTGTGTTTCAGGAAGCTTTCTGAAAGATGTGCATAGATAATAAATCCTGTGCCTTGCTCGACATATTGATGGTTCTGTTGATGAGAGGTTGCACAAAGTCAATAGTTGATTCTGCTTTGTGGTGACATTTGCATTTAATAAAAAGTCATGTTTATTGTAGCTGCTGTATAAACACAACTGGCACCTAGTGTGTCATGGCTGCAAATGCTAATGGAGAATGTATACTTGAGAAGGAAAGGTGGGTAAGGATGATTATTGTGATTTCTTTGGTTTTAAAACAATTTGGATCTCTGGTCACGGAGATAGATTAATTATAGTCATTGGTTCATTTTGCACTGTCGTCCTTGGTTCATGCATTAACCTTATTCTGATGGATTGATTGATTGCTTTCATACTGTAATGCATAGTCATAAACCTAAGAACAAAGTATTACCAATAATTGACATCCAAATGTGTGCCCTTTTTATCCCATCTCTTCCTCCTCCTAAGAGGTAACTACTAACCTTGTGTCCCTCATTCCTTGTGTTTTTTTTTTAATTTTAAATTTTATATATACTACCATCAGTGGCTATTTGATTTGCTTCTTCTCCTTTCTCTTTTTTTCTGGTATGAATGGTACCACTATGAAAGTTCTTACACACATTTCCTGGTACATATGGCCCTGCTGGCAACTGGAACATAAATAGTTCTCACAACAAGACATAACAAAGCAATTCTGTGACCCTATAAATGATTAAACAAAATGGCTAAATGTCCCTCTCTTCTGTCACTGCCTTTCTCTGAGTGATGGCTGCTTCTAGGCCAGCTGCAGGCTGCCTTGATTCCCCCAGCTCCTAGAAGGTCCTTGTAACTCCCCATTATGGAGATGTTCCCAAGGTTCCTCTGTGGTGCCTTCTCCTTTGCTATAGTAAGTTGAAACACTTAACTTTGACTACCGTTGTGTTCCTGGTGGCCTTTCACTGATGGACTTTGACATATGTGCTAAAGTTTCTCCTGGGTATTAATATATACCTAGGAGTGAATTTGCTGGATGAGATAGAGTATGTGAACACTCAAACTTACAATTTAAAAAAAATCTTGCCAGTTTCCATCCAAGTGTGTCCCATCACATTTTATTTTCATCTACCATGAAGAAAAAAGTCTACTTGACCCATTTCTGCACACAAATTAAATGCACAAGACAGTCTGTGTATATATAAATATCTCCCTTACAACATATGAGCAGCTCACTTCTTTTCTTCAAAGGAATATATATTTATTCTATTTGTTGTCATATGGTGTTTCAGTAGTGGAATGTGCTTAGCATAGTTTCTTTCACATTTTAGCCTGTGGTACATTCATCTTTTAAAAAATTCAGCATAAGAGTCATGTCTGTGTGTTGTCTTACTTATAGTTGTCCTTCTACTTTTGGAAGTAACCCAGGTCAGTGGTTCTCAAACTTTACTGGACATATAAAAATCATCCCAAGAGTCTATAGTTGAATTAGAAACTCCAAAGGATTCTAAGGTGAAAAAGAGGGTCCTACGCTGTGTTGCGAATAGCTGTATTAGTCACCAGTTTCCAAGAGGGGAGCCCCCATGCAGATTTGTCTCCTCTCCTAGAAGATGAAGCAGTGGGATGATCTTGCTAATTGGAAAATTATGGTAATGAAGTAGATAGTAATCTGAATTGGACATAGTATAAGGATTGCACAGTAAGTATGTAGTATTTGGTGAATGAGTGAGTAAAATGCAGGGGACATCATAGAAAATGTACCTCTTAAACAGAAACTGTGGCTCTTAAACTGTACTTGGAGGGAAGGTTTGGTATTTTCTTGGATCTTTTAAAAATTCATACTATCAATACTCATCACTAGGGATACATGGTGAACCAAACTGATACGGTTCTTGCTTTTAAGGAGCTTAGCTACTTGGGTTGGGAGATAGACTGTAAATAAATAATTTTTACAGTATTTAGGAACAGTTTTGATAACTGCTGTGAAGGAGAAGTTCAGGGTGCAATGAGAGTGGGCAACAGGGGTCTCCTTAGTTTGGTATCTCTCCATGGTCAGCAATGTTTCTGTGAAGAGGTGAACTTAAGTTGAATGGTAGGCAAATGCGTCAGGGGTCCCAAGACCACCCCCAGGTTCAGTGATTTGCTAGGAATACTCACAGGACTCAGCATGTAGTCATACTCATGGTTATGATTTATTACAGCAAAAGGAAGAAAAGCAAAATCAGCAAAGGGAAAAGGCATATGGGGGGAAGTCTAGAGGAAACAGGCGCAAGGTTTGGAGTGTTGTCTACCAGTGGAGTTGCTCAGAGATGGTGCTAAATGTGACAACATATGTGAGATGTTATCTGACAGGAAGCTTCAGCGCCCTAGGTTGTTACTGGGGGCTGGTCATGTAGGCACCCTCTGCCTAGTATGTGCCAAAACTCCAGACTTCCAAAAGGGAAGGAGGTATATTGTAAAAGCATATTGTTTGTACAAACAGTTTGGGCAAAATGAGCCACTCTGATCAGTTCTGGGAATGCTGGTAACCTTCCTGAAATCCAAGCTCCCAGATGACATTCAAGAGTCAACTTCGAGAGCAGGCCTTTCTAAGGATAGCAGCCTCAGGCCTGCTATGTTAATAACTTCTTTCTGAGCAGCATAATGACGGAAGAAATTAGGGGTGAAATGACATGATGTCTTTGCCTTGCTTTAAAACATTTCAACAAAGAAATAAAGGGAGGGGATAAATTAAACAAATATGGGAAAATCTTGATCCTTGTTGGCTGTGGGTTGATGGGTCCTTGGAGGTTCCTTATACTTATCTCTCCCTGTTTGAGAATTTCCATAATAAAAAGTACAAAAACCAAAACCCAAAACCCAACCATGGAGATTAAAAAAAGAAAGCTAATTGTTGGCCCAGCATAAAGGGGGCTAGATTTTGCTTAGTTCAGTTCAGTTTGGTTCAGTTTAATTCAAAACAATTGAGTACGTATTTCAGTTTAATCCAATCAGTTCAAGAATTGAATTTTATTTCAAGCCTATTATTTGTCGGGGCCTTAGCTACATCCTGTGAAGTGTATAAATATCAACTGGACACCTAATCTTTGGGTCTGTGGGCTCATCTATGAAATGGGTGTGCTTAAGAGTCCCCCATCACTTGGGTGTTGCAAAGAATTGTTGGCAAGTGTGGGAAACCAGCTGCTGCAAGTTTCACTAGCAGCAGGGAATGCTGTGTAATAGATGAAGATTGCTACTTTGGGGAGGCATGAGAGTCTCTCATTATCTTAGAAGAATATTCAATGAGGCAGAACCTTCCTGAGGGAAGCAGAAATGATGACAGGGAGATTGCCCTGGACAATTGCCTTTGGCAGTGGCTTGGCTGGGGAAGAGGGCCTGTTGGGTCTTCCCTTTGAGGAGATCTGGATGTGGAAGGAGAGATGATGGGTGCTAGCTTTTATTTGAATGGGAATAGATAAGCTATTGAATTGGAGCACATCAGAGGTGGCTTTATTTGAAAATGCACTCAAAAGCTGTTTTGATGAGAAGGGGGAGGAGGCAGTGGTATCATTAAATAAGCTGGCAACTTTTGTAACCAGCTTTTTGGTTTTCCACCTCAAGGGAGAGTCAATAAACTTTGATTCCCAGCATTAATGTAATTGTTTTGATTTTTCTGGCTCATTCTAGGGAAGGCTGCAGAGCTCCAATATCAGATGGCCGTAAGCAATTCAGAAATCCCGTGTCCCCAAGGACACCCGCTGCCGTTCAGAAGTAGCAGGAGAGAGGGTGGAATAAATCATTTCTTCTGATCTTGTTAGTGTTGAGAATATTATGGGGAAGCAAATGCATTGCAGCACTAACACCAGAAGGCTACTGCAGGCAGAGGAAAAAAAATAACAAAATTTCTCTGCTTTTCAAAGCTTTACTTTACATATGATTTCCTCTTTATATATTTTTAAAATTGTTGAATGAAGGGTTTCACCCCCACCTTCTGATTCTGAAGTTTTTTCTTTCTACATCATCATGTCATCTGTCATCCAGGGAGTCTCCCTGATACTGTCCCTGGCAGCTCTAATATACTTCTTAATGTCAGTTGTTACTCCAGTAGTATGTTCGGTTCCTTTAGTGTAAACGGTCCTATCATTCTGGGAGGTTTCCTTGGGCCCAGTGAAAAATGGCTGTCATGAATAATCGGGCGTGCCTGGCTAGATGGATCTGCCACGTGTGAGCCTCGCTCTCCCCATTCCCACCACCCGCCCCCATGAAAATGCACTGTATTTCATTTTTAAAATCCAGCCAATTTGGGGTTTTTAAGATGATGGGCAGAGTAATTGAAATTTCCTAATGATGGGAGCAGAGTCAAAGAATACATTCATTTTGGGAAGCTAAACTGTTTTTTGTTTTTGTTTTTTTTTTGCGGTACACGGGCCTCTCACTGTTGCGGCCTCTCCCTTGGCGGAGCACAGGCTCCGGACGTGCAGGCTCAGTGGCCATGGCTCACGGGCCCAGCCGCTCCGCGGCATGTGGGATCCTCCTGGACCGGGGCACGAACCCGCCTCCCCTGCATCGGCAGGCGGACCCTCAACCACTGCACCACCAGGGAAGCCCCGAGAAGCTAAACTTTGAACAGAGGAGATGTATATAGTCTCAAAATGTTTCCGCCTCCACCCCCTTGGACCCTAAGCACTAAACTTAAAAGATGCTATGTATGTATTTACATAATTCTTCTTTTTTTTTTTTTAACTTCAAGTGTTGCTAACAATAATTTAAAGCTGTGCTCCTCTTACTGTAAATTGTAAACAAACCTCGAGGCCTAACTCATGGGCATTGGCTATAAATCATCGTATTAATAATAGCAACAACCACATCTTGACTTTCAGAGTGCTGTGAACATTGTTTCCTGGAAGCAAACTTCAACTAACAAGTTTTAGGCCTTTGATGTTAGAAAGCCAGCAGGCCAGTATTCCTTACTCAAGTGTACCTTTAGTTGAGAAGGGATTTTCGTTCTTATTTTCTTCAGTGACCTTCTCAATTTTAGACTCCATCTGTATCACCAATATTATCTGTCATGTCAATTAAAGATAAAAAGCAAGTAAAGCCAAGTCACTAGGTGTGTACAATTCTGAGGACAGAGAAAACTGACAATTTCAACTTTTTCCAACGGGTTGGTTCACTATCATCAGTCATCTGATTAGTCTCACATCCAATTCTCTAACCTCTAAAAATTGTATTTCATCCATTCTAAGAAGCATAGATTTTCCATATTTTATTGTTTCTGAAATAATGATATCTTCCAATTGATATGCTCATTTAGTGTCATATGTCTTCATGTTGTCTGAAAAGCTATCATTAAGCCAATGATCTTTCAATTTATGGTGTTTTAGATTCCAGGATTTATGTTACCTCTCAAATTCCTCTTCATCTCTGCTGCTCTCACAGGGTTTGGGCCACCACTGTCTCTTATTTAGACAATTGCAACAGCTGCCTAAGGGCTACCAACAGCCGTCTGATCTACTTTCAGTCTGTTTCCCACATTGATGCCATACTGATCTCGTAAAAGCACAAATATGATCTTGTCATTCCTCTGTTTAAAGTCCTTTAATGGCCTTCCATTGCTTCTCAGATAAAGACCTGAAACATTACTTTGGCCTGCAGGACTTTGCTTCCTTTGTCTATCTTGACTCAAATCCTCTCCCTTCCCTTGACCTCTGTGCTCAGAGCATCCCTAAATTCAGTCATTCAGAAGGTATATATTTACCGTGTTTTTGTCCTACCTGTACTAATACTTACTAAAAGAAAAACTTTTCTTACTTTTGCTTAAACTTAAATTTTATTTTGAAAGAAAACTTCGTTTTATCACCCTAACTGGAAACTTGTAGTCTTCTAAAATGTATTTCAAAACACTTGAACCTATTAAAATTAAACAATTAGCCTTTTTACACTTGAACCTATTACAATTTAAGTTAGCTTTTTTATCAACAAAAACTATCTCTGTGCCTTCAGCGGTTTACTCACCACCTTTTAGCAACCATTTCTCCAGCTCAAGTTCTCTGCTCTCTGTTTTTTCAGTGTTTTTTTTTTTCCCAAAAGGAGATTCTGTTTAGAGGGTTTGGCCTCTCTTCCCATATTCCCTAATCCCTCCTTCTTCACTTAGCTAACTCTGACCCTTCCTCTAAATTTCAGCTGAAACAACCAGTGCTCCAAATTTGATTCAACTGTTTAATCCCATCAGAGAGACTTCTTTTTATAAGAAATATTTTATGTCCTCTTTATTATCATAAAATGAAGTTCCTAGGTAACATTACCTACCTTCCACGTACTTTAAAAAAATGGTTTAATGGTTTAACTAGTAATGGAAAGGAAAAAGAAAAGGGAAGTGACTTACAATAAACTAAGTATTTCAGTGTTATTGCCGGAAACAACTATACTTGCAGATGCAATGAGTTAGTCCAGTGCTGATATCTTCTTGGTCTTAATAAATTGGATTTAAGAGAAGATCAGAAACTATCCTGTGGAAGGAGTACATAATTGAAAGAGGAGAGGTATGGGGGACACTAGAATAAAAACTAGTCTTGGGATAAATAATAACATACATGATGAGAAAAAGAGGGAAATAATCTTAGTTGAAATAGGGCTAACATGTTAAGATAAATAACATAGTTTGGATGTAGAAAACATAAGCAAGTATGCCATTCCTGGAAATGAGTTGGACTTATTTATAGGGATAGTTGCAAGATAATTCCCTATGTTATATATGATAAGAGACTGAATGGTATTGAAGAATCACAAGGAAAATACCTCTAATCTTGAAATCCTCCCTCAGGTTTAGGCATATATTTGGTTTCTAGTTCTTAAAAAGCCCTTCAGTAGGCAACAGGGAATAGGGAATGGATTGGAAAAAGAAAGAGTAATAAAAAAAGTCATAAAGAAGTGTTGTGGGAGACCTCTAGGGACAGTTTCAGTATAAGATTGAGAAACAAGTGGAGAATCCAAAATAAATAAGTAATTTTAATCAGTAATTTTTACAATATACATTTCTTATCATGCTGAAGAACTTTTAAAAGGCATATATTACAGCAATAAAATGAAATATTTAAAGACACTCTCCATGAATGCAATTCAATGATATCCCTGAGTGTCATGTGTCACAGCCAATTTAATAATATTTCCTGCCCAACTTATTTCTCTCTCATATATTTACATGTGGCAGATAGGAATGCAGACTAATGTAGTTGTGGTTTTTTGTTTGTTTGTTTGTTTGTTTTGCGTGTAGTACGCGGGACTCTCACTGCCGTGGCCTCTCCCGTTGCGGAGCACAGGCTCCGGACGCACAGGCCCAGCGGCCATGGCTCACGGGCCCAGCCGCTCCGCGGCATGTGGGATCCTCTCGGACCGGGGCACGAACCCATGTCCCCTGCATCGGCAGGCGGACTCTCAACCACTGCGCCACCAGGGAAGCCGTGTAGTTGTGTTTTATATTGGTAGACTGAGTATCATAAGTCCCATTGAAGTCAGTGATGTGATTTTCTGAAATAGTGAACAATTGGTTGAACAAAATGAAGTACAGTCTTTCTTCGGTGTATGTGCTAGTTTCATTCTTGAAAAATTCAGTGAAAATTAAATTTGCAAAATATACTTGGGTTGATATATAAAAGAGATAATCATAATGTTTTTTTTGTTTTCAATCTGTGTGAATGTCTGGTGGGACATTTGAAAGTCATGAGGGACACAGGACCAACTTGCTCGGTGTGGGCCTGTCCTGCACATTGCAGAACATCTAGCGTCCCTGGAGCCCTTCAGAAAATACTAGTTACGTTCTGCATCAGTGAGACAGCCCCTCATAATTCCAAAAAGTCACCTCAGGGGACAACGTCAACCCCCTGAGAACTAGTATGTAAAAGACTTTCAGAGGGCTCCTTGTCTTCCTTCACATTTAGCACACTTGTAGCATCTTGTTCCTTGGCTTGCTTTTCTGACAGATTGAAGGTTCCATGGGTTTGGGGATGGTTGAACTCATTTACCATTGTATCCCCCATGTCTGGGCAATGCCCAACATATTGAAGACTTTCAGAAATTATTTACTGAATGATCAAAAGGACAGAGGCAGCACCTTGTTAAGTCCATTGGAGAGGGAGGTGACACTTGACTAGAGTACCCAGTTTGCTAGGACTAGGGTCTGAGTTTGTTTAGGATAGTCCCAGTTTATATCCATCGTCTACATCTTGTCCACATTAGCATTTGTCCTTGATATATAGATAGAAGGGGTTCGGGATATGTCACCCCAAAACATGCTATTAATACTTCGGCATATTGTTTTGAATTAAAGGTATTTAGGAAACAGCCAGTGCAAGAAGGATACTCTGACCCTCCTTTGTCTTACTGAAAGCAGGAGATCAGTCTCCCATGTGAAAGGTATCCTCCCTGCACTAGGATAGAAGACATCCTTATCATTAGATGCAGGGTATTTAAGACCATGAAGGCTGTATAAACAAACCTTGTTAAACCTATATCTCCCTAGTTACCTCTTCACCATTTACTACCCATAGCCTAAACCCCTTTGTCTTGTCAGTTCTTCACAGATTTATTGTTTCTTTGTCAAAGGTGTAAAAGCTTCCTGCTCTGGCCACATCTTCGGGTCTTTGTTCTTTTGTGAAGACTCCCATGTACATGTAAAAATTCACTAAAGTTTACATTGTATTAAAATTTGTATTTTATTCTGTTAATCTGTCTTATGTCAGTTTAATTCTTAGGCCCAGCCAGATACCCAAAGAGTGTAGAGAATAATTTTTCCTCCTCCGTAATACACACATATGTACACACACACACACACACACACACACTTTAATAATATTATTTTAATATTTAAATAAAAATATTTTTTGGAAACCATTTTCAAATAGGGCTATTATTTAAATGTCTGCCAGTATAATAAAACCAATTTGAAAGTCAACAAGTGAATATTTTAAAAATTAAATAATTGTATTTATTTTTAGCACCTCCTTTCAGTCTCAAAAGTGTTTCCGCTGGATGATAAATTATTTATAGCCACCTTACACATGATCCTTAGCAACATGATCACAAGATTGTACTTGTCATTGTCCCCAAAGAAAACCTTCCTTCTTTTCCCTGGTATGGGGTAGATGCCATGGAAATGCCATCTATGATTCTGCCATCCACGGTCCTATTTCAGTAGTTTCTCACTTCCCTGAACTTTTTCTCTGACTGATGATGACCTTTCAGCCTCGAAATATTACCTCTTAATTACTTGATTGGTTTACTTTTAACTTTATGAATTATTTTTCTTTTCCTACTATGCTTTCAGCTAAAGGGAAGTTTTAGTCATTGAAACTAATGGATTGAATCATGTTCCTATGGCAAACTTCATGCCTTTGGAAATTTTACTGTTGGAGGCCTTGAAGATCTAGGAG
This sequence comes from Physeter macrocephalus, assembly GCF_002837175.3. Lineage (NCBI taxonomy): Eukaryota > Metazoa > Chordata > Mammalia > Artiodactyla > Physeteridae > Physeter > Physeter macrocephalus. Next base: position 32,980,192 of record NC_041231.1, read on the forward strand.
AAGGAGCAGAAGCAGTTTTCTGGGGTCCCAACGAGGTTTGTAATTCCTTTAGCTTGGTTTGAACTCTGCATCTGGAAGCCTAAAACGTTACAAATTTATGCTTTGAATTTTGTGTATCACTTTTTGCTTGGGTTGAAGCCATTAAGATCAGATTTTTAGATATTTTCTTTTAGCTTTAAATACAATGGCCATAAAAGAAAATACTAGACCTTACTTTTAAAAATTATATGTCATATATAACCCTCAAAAGATTTAATCCAAGAGAAATTAGTGCATTTGCCCACAAAAAATGAACAAGAATGTTCATAGCAGCTTTATTCATAATAGCCAAAAACATGAGAAAATCCAAATGACCTACAATGGATAAATGCGTTAACAAATTGTGCTATAGTTGTACAGTGGCATACTACCCAGACGAAAAAAAGGAACACTGATATGTACAATATGGATGCTTCTCAAAAACATATGTTGACAAAAGAAACCACAAACAAAAGAATACACACTGTATTATTCCATTTACATAAATTCAAGAACCAGTAATATGAATCAATGGTAATAGAAGTCAGAAAAATGGAGGGTTGGGGAGGCTATTACCTGGAAGGGGTCACAAGAGAATTCTCTGGAAATAAATTTATGTCTTGTTTTGGGTGGAGGATCATGAAGATATCATGGACCTCTACACTTAAGATTTATGTATTCTACTGTTATGTAAATTATTCACCTAAATAAAGCATAGAGGAGAAAAGATATATACAGAGTTTCTTTTTCATTGAAAAGTGATATGTGATTGTTCAGAAAACAAATAAAAATTGAAAGAAACTAAATCATCTGTAGCCTCACCACAAAAATGATTTGGTTAATTTCCTTCCAGTCTTTTGTTTGGGCATGGGTTTGTTTTTTTTTTCTTTTTCTTTTCTCCCCTCTGTCCCTCTTTACCTCCCTTTCTCTGTCTCCTTTTGACATATTTAATGTTTTTATTTAACTGGACTTCTGAATCTGGGAATAATTATTTCTGAGGGAAAAGGATTTTGGAGGACATTTCTTTGTTCATTTGTGAAGTTTCATCCATGACAGATAGCCTTCACATTTAAAAAAAATCATGAAAATAATAGCCAAGTCATAAAGGTAAATATAGCTAGAAGAACTTGGGATTTGTTTATACTTTTTTTCCCAAAGGGAAAAAAAAGCACTGACTTATCTGTAAATGAATGATAAGTTCCATGATTCTCCCTATATTTTTCCTTATTTTTTTTCTGTTCTGTGCTCTCACGTTGTAAAGCAGGGTTGCTGCTGCAGACAAATCGTTCTAAACCTATGGATGTAAATAGTATTTTGTATTTTTTGAAATACATTTAAAGGTCTTCTACAAATCTTGATCAGGTTTTTTTCTTATCTTCAGGGAATAGCTATGAAAATTTTAGTACTGGAAAATTTTGGGGTATTTTGCAGCCTGACAGTTCATCACACACTGTGTTTAAAATTTATATTGCAGCATATTAAAATGGATCCCAAGATCATTTACGGAAGAGCCTTGGCACTCTGACTCACCTTATATTGAGCCAGCATGGCAGAAAAATACATTATTTTTTCCTACCATGAAAGGAAACAAGTGTTAAAATAATGGGAAAGATGTGTAGTCTAAAACAAAAGCAACATAATTTGCAGTGTGAGTTGTTCAATGTATTATATAGTTATCTCACTTAAGCTCCCCAGGTAGTATAATTGCTAATATTAAAAAAATCCGTTTTGTTTTGTCACCTCCACAGAAAGTTTTGCCTTAAGAGTTAATTAATGCATTTCTCTCTTAAGCATGTGTTTAGACACAATGGTTGTACCCTTAAATAACCTTCAGGAACACCACACATTTCAGCCCTATTTCAAGAGGCAGAAAACAACAGTTAAAAGAACTTGGTACTCTATGTTATGTCTGTAACCAGAAGAGAAGGATTTTGTTGGAATCATCTTTATTAGAGGCAGCTGTCAGTATGGGTTTTTCTTCCCCTGGGTGAAAACAAAAGGTGCTACAGAGGAATGTACATAAAGATAGCACCCACGAAGCATTAGGTAAATAAAAGTAGGCAATATTAATCATGCTCATTAGCAGATGTCACTGTTGGGGATGAAGTAAATTCCGGGCCAAAGTGTTTCATATATTACACTTTTCAAAACTGTCAACTTTTTGACTTTGATGTATGTCCACGTGAATAGTTTTAATAAGTTCCTACAACCCTTTCTTTGCATATACCCTGAAGAATCCTGTGGAATTGCTGGCAGCAATATCTCAAAGACATTTTTGCCTAATGATTGGTGCTTCACTTGGAAATATGAAGGCTCAAATCTTTACATTCCCACTTATTCGTGGTGCAAATATTTGTCTAAGAATTAGTTAAAAAATATTGTATGACCAAGCAGATTTTATAGTTTAAAGCAATCTTCCACAGGCTGTTGCCTGTATAACTAATGGAATTACGTATGCATAAAAGTGCTTTTACTATAGAAGCCAAAATGCAGAATAATAGCTTGTCAAACTGTCATTTGCAAGTGAGATCATAGATTTTATAGTCCAAATTAGGTTGTGTTCTTTTCCTTTTTGTCAGGTCATATTCTAATAACCATATTGTGCACTAAACCCTGTGATTATCCCAACACTTGACAGATGGTAGGCTGTTAATTTGTATGTAAGAGAGAGTGATTGCCAGCCCCCTAACAGTATTCAACAAAATGTGAAATGTCAAATCCACTTTTGGTTACGTTTTGCTTGACTTCATTTTAGCAAGGTACTGCTAGGAAGAAGAGTTTCAGTAGCTTAGTATATGTTTAATTTTACTACTCCGAATGATTTTACTAACCACTAGAAACAGAAAGAATTTAGGAAGAAGTGATTTTCCTTATTTATGTCGTTCTTTCCACTTTCCTGTGGAGAGTGGGCATCAGCCTGAGGGGTTAATTGAAAGGGCTGCATGAGAGCTGGAAGCAGGGAAGATTTAATTGCTAAATATTGAGGTTTATTGTTGTATGATAGTAGCATACACTGATGTTTAGAAGTATAGTTTGGGTCAAAATAATTTAAAAGTTTTAAGTTAAAAGTGCATTGGCAAATCCACTAAAAACTATTAGAGAAAACGAGTTTAGCAGTGTGACAAGATACAAGATCAATATACAAAAATCAATTTTTATTTCTGTACACTAGCAATGAACAATCTGAAAATGAGATTAAGAAAACAATCCCATTTATAATAGCAGCAAAAAAAGAAGAAATAAAATGCACAGGAATAAACTTAATGAAAGAAGCATAAGATATGTACACTGAAAACTATAAAATATTGTTGAAAAATATTAAAGAATAAATAAATAAAAAGAATCCTATGTTTATAGATCTGAAAACTTTACACTGTTAGGATTCCAGTACTACCCCAAATGGGTCTACGTGTTAAATGCAAAATTCCAGCTGTTTTTCTTCCCCCCAGCAATGGACAAGCTGATCCTAAAATTCTTATGGAACTGCAAGGGACCCAGAATAGCTAGAACAATCTTGAAAAAGAACAAAGTTGGAGGAGTCACACTACCTGACTTCAAAACTTACTACAAATCTATAGTAATCAAGACTGTATGATACTAACAAGATTTGAGAGTCCAGAAATAAGCCCTCATATTTATGGTCAATTGTTTTTTGACAAGAGTGCAAAGGCAATTCAATGGGGGAAACACAAGCCTTTTCAACAAATGTTACTGGGACAGCTGGACATCTGCATGCATAAGAATAAATTTAGGCCTCTACCTCACACCATACACAACAGTTAGCTCAAAATGGACCACGCACCTAAATGTAAGAGCTAACACTATAAAACTCCTAGGATAAAAGGAGTTAATCTTTGTGATCTTGGGTTAGGTTCCTTAGTTACAACAGGAAAAGCACAGATGATAAAATACAAAATAGATAATTTGACTTCATCAAAATTGAAAACTTTTGTGTGTCAAATGACACCATCAAGAAAGTGAAAAGATGACCCACAAATGTGAGAAAATTATATATCTGATAGGGGTTTTGTGTGAGTATGTAAAGAACTCTTACAGTTTAACAGTAAAGATACATATATTGGGTTGACCCAAAAGTTCATTTGGGTTTTTCCGTAACATCTTATGGAACGAACTTTTTAGCCAACCCTATAATTCAAGTGAATAATGGGAAAGGATTTGTAGGCATTTTTCTAACGATGTACAAATGGTTAATAAGCACTGGAAAAAATACTCAACATCATTCATTGTTAGGGAAATCAAATCAAACCAAGTCAAAACCACAATGAGAGACCACTCTATGTGCACTAGAATGACTAAAATAAAAATGACAGTGACAAGTGTTGGTGAAGATATGGAGAAATTGGAACCTTCATATATTGCTGGTAGGACTGTAAAATGATTCAGCCACTTTGAAGACTGCTTGCCAGTTCTGCAAAATGTTAAACGTCGAGTTATCACACAACGCAGCAAATCTAATCCTAAGTATATACCCAAGAGAATTGAAAACATATAACTACACAAAACCTTGTACTTGAATGTTCATAGCAGCATTACTCATGATAGCCCAAAAGTGGAAGCAACCCAAATATCCATCTACAATGAATGGATAGACAAATGTTGTATTAATAGAATATTATTCAATTTTAGAAAGGAATGAAGTACTGCTACATGCTACATCATGAATGAACCTTGAAAACATGCTAAGTGAAAGAAGCCAGTCACAGAGGGCCATGTACTGTATGGTTTCATTTATGTGAAAAGTCCGGAATAAGCAAATCCATTGACAGAAAGTAGGTTAGTGGTTGCTAGGGGCTGGATGGGTTAGGAGGAAATGGTGAGTGGCTGCTAAATGGTCCAGGGTTTCTTTTTGGGATGTTGAAATGTTGTAAAATTGATTGTGGTGATGGTTGTACAACTGAATATATTGGGTTGGCCAAAAAGTTCGTTCAGGTTTTTCCGTAATACTGGAAACTAATAAATTTTAAATTTAAATGGATGAATATTATGGGATGTGAAATATATATCAATAAAGCTGTTTTTAAAAGCACATTGGCAATAGAATAGAAAAGATAATTCATTTATTATGTTAACCTGACAGTAATTGCCTAGACTAATGATACTGTATTACTTAAAGAGAAAAGAATGTAGTTTCTCATTCAAAAAAACTCCAAAACTGGATATGCAGGAAATTCTTTTTAGTAATAGTTTTGTTGCCACGTCTGCAGGCTAAATAACGACAGGACCAAGACTGGTCAAAATCTTTCTTGTACAGTACCATAACTGTTTAGATATGCCAAATAACCAGTGGTCTCCTGATTGTGTAAGAGTCTATCTCTCAAAGACAATCAATACTCATGGCACATACATAATAAGTATGCCCTGTGTATATATTATATGTCACGTGTACTATACCAATACATTATACATATAAACATGCACACATTATTCATAAACATTAGAAACCTGTACATAATTCGACTCATGATTTATTTGTCCTGCTTAATAATTCTTCACAAGGATTATGTCACTTAGCATATTTTTATCTTATTTTTCCTTGTTAATTGGTTGAATGATTTCTATCTGTAAAGTATTTCTTTTATATAAAATGAATTGTTGAAATCATGATTTATCATAATTGAAAAACTAGTTGGGATCTTTTCCCTCAAACATGTATCTTCATGATTGGTTAGGCTATCATTACTTTTATCATTTTGTAGGAAGTGAAGGGCACAGTCAGTGCAATTGAGAAACCAATATGAAATTTACTAAAGTTAAAAAATTCCCTGGGTTTGGTAAAGAAATGAAGTTCTAAACTACACTATAAAGTATATATTATCAATCTTCGGTAAGATAGTGAAAAAAAATTTTTTTAATGGTTTTAGGGAGTTAATATTTGCCTTTTGTTGTTGTTGTTCTACCTCAGAGATACATTTTTTCACCCTAAAATATGGTCTTTAAAGGCTAACTGCCTAATTTTATTATTTAAAACGTGTATTATTCTTTTAACAGCCTAATTTTAAATGGTAACTGTTACTCCGACGTATTTGGATCACCCCTTTTGATATAGCATGTTTTATTTTGAGAAAATCCTAATGAAAAAATAGTTCACAGAAAATTTGTCAAATAATTTTTTGTTTTAAAGAAATGTAAATGTTATATCATAAATATCATTTTTCTTTTTTAAATGTCATTTTTCTAACAATCGTTTTCAGTGTTTGAGTGACTTTTCATATTGCTACATCATGAGGTATTAACACACAACCCCAGAATTTCAGAGAGAAGCTGGAGAGTCTCCAGCCCACTCATTTCAAAGAGGAGGAAAGGTGATCACAGCAGGGTTGGAACCTGGGTATCTTTTTCCCACGTCAGTGATTAGAGTCACGTTCAAACACACCATTGCCTTGACTCATTTTGCATGCAGTTCTCAGGCGCACATCCAATAGCATGAAATGATGCATACTCAACATTGTTCTTAGATATTTAGGGGGGTGGGGATAAAAGATGGAGGTTTAATATGAAAGCTGCTTTTGATTGACCAGACTAAACTTTAGGTATCAGGGAGAAAAGGGAGTAAATGGAGTGAGCAATCTGGTATTTCTATACTTAAGAGTGAAACCAAAAATGGGAAAAAAGATATAATCAGAACCTACCACCATTCTATTTCAGCACAGCATGTAATTCTCAGTTCAAAAAAAAAGTTTTGTTTTTTTTTTTAAGAGAAAGCACTTTAAGATAATATCTCTATGAGCCATTTCCGTGATAAATGAGTGAAGCTTTGACTTCCTTTGAGAAATTGCTTTGCAATTGTGAAGCTGCTGAGAGAGCCTGGCTCTAGAGGCGGATTGGTCATTGGGTGTGTGAATGAGCTGATCTGCTTGAAACCTGAGTAGTAAATGAGAGCCCACTATGGGGACGGGTTGAACTAGAGTCGTCATGGTGATGCAGATTGGCCAAGAATGAAGCCCTGGGTAGCCAAACAAGCTATATGGCTGGGAGCTGGTTAAGAGCTTGGTAACTTGCTTGACTGCTTTTGTGAACTGACATTGCCATTACAATCATCTGGCTTCTGCTCTGGGTCAGTCAACTGATGAAGCTATAAATGACTTCTATTTTTGACTGAATCTGGGGAACACAAAGCAGAGAACAGCAGTCCTTTCCCCCTCCCTCCCTTCCCTCCCTTCTTCCTCCCTCCCTCCCTCCCTCCCTCCCTTCCTTCCTTTTTTTTTTTCTTTTGCCAGGAACTGTAAAAAGGAACTGGAAGCCACATCCAAGTGATGGCTTCTGTGTTCTGTTTTTGTGGTACGTTGTCACAGCTTTGGTGGAGTGGCTGGGAGAGAGTGCTTGGTATTGACATTCAGATGAACGTGTCAAGTATCTCTCTAGGCTGTGGAATTTCTTTATCTGATATTGCCACAACAAGCAGCTCAGAGGTATTTGTCTGTATCGCGCTGGTTCTTTTGTATTCTGACTGTTGAATGAAAGGAGCCAGACAACTAAGACTTCTTTTTGAAAAGGAGAAGTCCATTATCAGGGTCTTTGAAGCTCCGAAGAGTGAGTACATTCTACTTGGATAAAGCCCCACAATAGGTGGAAGGAAGCAAAGACAGCCTTATAAATTTCCCTGTGAGCAAGCTGACCTATTGTTGTCTTTATTAAAAATATGCCTCTGAGCTGGTGGTCCTGTTCTGAGTGATACCTCAGAGCTGGCTTGAAAAGATAAGTGGGAACTTCAGCGTGTCCCTACAATAGCTTAGGCTGTCTTGAGAAAAGTAAAAGGAGATCAAATTGCTATGCCGAGAGTGCTCAGTGTGTTGAACAAATTTATTCTCAGATTTCAAAAGTTAAAACTTCAGCATTTATATTAATAAAGATAAGTAAGCTAGTTGACATCAACACATGCATTCTGTTTGTTCTTTGTACATCCGTGTACCTCCCAGAGAGGGCTGTGACCCAGATTTCATATGCATTCAAGACTTTCATTAGATAAGAATGCCATATACTTATCATTAGAGCTTACTAATTAAAGCAGAAAGTGACATTTCAAAGTAATGGTGCTCCCTAGTGCCTCAATGTAAAACACTCCCTTGTCTATTTTTAATGACCTGGTATGTTATGTATATTTAAAATATTATTTTGTTATGATCTTGTGTTTTCATTATTGTCAGTGGTGGGGATGACCAGCAAGGTAGGACATTCTTCTCGATGAATAAGGAGGGAGACCAGTGAAACGTCCTAAGGGCTTTGGGCTTTGATCACAGCCACATCCTGGGTGCATCCATGCATTCTTGCGTTCGTTCAGCATTTTGATTGCGTTCTTTCTGCCTGCCAACCTCTTTGCTAGGTGCTGGGCCTGTATCGGTTACTAGGACACAGATGGTTCCTGCCCTCAAGGAGCTTGCCACCCCTCCTTTGATTATGATCAAAGCTCTTCTTTGTATTTCCTCTTTTGCATCCCTAGTAGCAGCAGAGAGGATGATGTATTCAGTGCTGGTTTTATATATATATATATATATATATATATAAAGTCTCCTCACCTGCTGTTGCAAACTTTTAGATATTCTGAGTTGATAAGGATAGTGGAAAAAAGTGTCTCCTTACTTATTCTATACTTTTTCTCACATTTGTGTCTGGTTTGTCAGCTACATTTGTATTATATAAATTCAGTGACGCAGAACGGTGTCTGCTGTTGCAGTTCTCTGCCTGGTATACTGTTGATGCCCATTGTCTTCCTCCCTCTCCCTCTTATCCCCTTAAGTAATAATAGCACTGAACCGGCTGGTTCTAGTGTTTACATTGTGAATAGGTAATACTCTCAAATGTCCATGGGACTTATATTTTGGGCCCTGGTTGTGAAAAATTTGCAAACCAAACCAGCTGTCATGGGCTATAATAATATATAGGGAGGAGAGTCACTCTTCATAAAGATTATTTATTTCTGATGGCTTTTAGCTCTAGTGGTGACGCCCCCTGCCTATGACCAAACCATTTAGAGTCTTCAGGCAATTTGCCCAAAGCCCCAGAGCTAGTAAATGACATAGTCAGGACTCCCCACGCCCCGGGGGGTGGGGGTGGGGGGCGGGGCTGGCTGTCCCCAGAGTGCTCTTCACCACTACCCTCTACCACCTCTCATTGTCTTTTATTCTTTTTTGTTCCCTTTCTTGTACAAACAGCTTGTAGAGGTCTTTAACCTCAAAGATGGCGATGAGTTAAACATTCAGGTTGTCTTCGATCTCTGAATGAACATCGCCATTTTCTGAGTCTTTTTTCAGATGAATTTTCTAAAAGCAAATTCCAAGCCTTCCAATAACTGTGCTCAGTGATGGTGACTGATTTAAGGCTGCTCTTGTTATTCAAATCCACTTAAAGTACCAGCATTCCTAAAGTGGTGTGTACCATAAACCCTACTTGGATGATTATAATGCCACATACACAGGAGCCAGGATTCACTATTCGAAAATGAGATTGCTCTTCATGCTACAGCAAAATTTATTGAAGTGTTTATTATATGGCTACCCTCCCTGCTATTCAAATTCCTAAAGGAAATCCTGGCTATTTATTTACTTTCCTGCCTGCTTTTAGAAAGGATTTGAGGTAGTTACTAGTATATTCACTGAGACCTAAAAATTCACAGGCAGAATATTTTTATGAAGGAGAGTTGTGATGAGATCTTGTTACTGGTTCTGGAATTGATTTCTTTAAACACTAGTAATGGTGATTTAGAGCCTGGAATCAGATAGTTCTTGCTTTGAATATCTTACCAGGCTATTTGCTATGTGACATTGGGCAAGGCTAATGGCTTTGGACCTCAATTTATTATTTGATTTTACTTTAGTTTATTTTTAAATTGAGTACAGTTGATTTACAGTATTGTGTTAATTTCAGGTATACAGCATAGTGATTCAGTATTTTTGCAGATTATATTCCACTATAGGTTATTACAAGGTAATGGGTATAATTCCCTGTGCTGTACAGTAAATCCTTTTTGCTTATCTATTTTACGTATAAAAGTTTGTATCACGGCTTCCCTGGTGGTGCAGTGGTTAAGAATCCACCTGCCAATGCAGGGGACACGGGGTCCATCTGTGGTCTGGGAAGATCCCACATGCTGCGGAGCAACTAAGCCCGTGTGCCACAACTACTGAGCCTGCGCTCTAGAGCCCGCAAGCCACAACTACTGAAGGCTGCGCTCCTAGAGCCTGTACTCTGCAACAAGAGAAGCCACCGCAATGAGAAGCCCATGCACCACACTGAAGAGTAGCCGCCCCACCACCGCAACTAGAGAAAGCCCGAGCGCAGCAATGCAGACCCAACACAGCCAAAAGTAAAGAAAGAAAGAGAGGGAGGGAGGAAAGGAAGGAAGGGAGGGAGGGAGGAAGGAAGGAAGGAAGGAAAAGAAAGAAAGAAAGAAAGGAAAGAAAGAAAGTTTTTATCTGTTAATCCCATTCCTCTAATTTGTCCCTGCCCTCACTCCCTCTCACCTTTGGTAACCACACGTTTGTCTTCTATGTCTGTGAGTCTGTGTCTGTTTTGTATATACTGGACCTCAATTTCTTGATTTGTAAAATGGGGGTGGGTAACAAAAGTACCTCATCACTGTGAGGGTTACCTGAGAGAATGCTTGTAAAGCACTTAGCACAGTGTCTGGTATGCAGGAAGTGTTAATAAATGTGATGATGGTAGAGGTGGTGGTGGTGAAAGAAGTAAGGTACACTGCTTCATTTCTTCAAATGAAATCTTGCCAAATATATGAATGTATGAATTTGATTATTCTGGTTGGTTGGGTACAGACCTAACCTTACTCAGCACTGCCATAGAACACTGGTGTGCAAATGTGTACACACAAATAGTTTAGAAATGATGATTCTTGGTTTGAAATTAGGGGAAAGAAGTAATAGCAGGCAGTGGAAAGGTAGAGAAAGCACCATGGGCAAGGTGCTAGTCGATTTGGGTTTAATTAGGGCTTTGCTGCTTTCAGCTCACAAGATGTTAGGCAACTGTCTTACCCTTTATGAGCCTCACTTTCCTCTCCTATGGAGTGATGATAGCAATACCCACTCACCAGGGCTGTTTTCAGAACTGCGTGAGATAATGTATTGTTGATGGACTTTGAAGATGTACTGGTCTACAAGTCTTGGTTTTTGTTGAGGAGATTATACTAGGATAAAAATGAGTTTGATGTAGAGTTGCAAATGGGACTTTATTTATGGGCTACGTTTGTGCCCAAGACTTTCTTTTTATTTTAAAGATGCAACTCCCCAGCTGACCTCATTTACTTGGAAATTCTAGAGGAGCAACATAATACTTTGAAGCCAAATGGTTAATTTTCTCTGGAGGTCTTTCCTCTTCTGGTTATTGGATGCTGTGCTTATGTTCTTTAAACCCTGGCAGTGAGGAGGAGGCCCTTGTGTGACAATGGATTTAGTGGGGTATAAATCTACCTAACTAGCAGGTGGATGGGAGCTGATGAGGGTCGGCCCCAGAGCCCAGCCACATTAGCCAAGTTAGAAGGATGTGTCGACTTCAACTTCAAGCCATGGGGTCCAGCAGCAAACTTTAGGGAAGCAATAGCAGCCCATGCTGTGGCCTGTTGTGCTACCCTCATTCTTGTCAGTGTCACCATCATCACCATTAAGCCTGGCTTACTAAGTGCTGGCATGTAGAGCTCCCTTAAGTGCCATTGCAGGCAGATGGGCAGCTGTGTGTTTTAAATAAGAGCCTTGCAAAGGACTGTGAGGTGAAGGGGCCCAGCTGTAATTCCAGGCAGGCCCACACGTGTGGCTGCGTGGGCTGATAAGAGGATTGTTGGTGGCTGTAGTAGGCGTTTGTTCATGGTGTCAGTTTAGCCCATGGCCCTTTTCTTTGAGAACTGCCCCCAACTCATCCCTTCAAGGGTGGCCCTGGCTGTCATGTTTGTACTGTGTATCTTGGCTCCCATGGTCATGCCTGAGTGGATCGAGGATACACAGCTGCCTCAAGTTGGGCCAGTCAGATTGAATTTCCCAGAAGCTGGACTTGGGACTAAGACATATCTGTAGGTAGATGGGGTAGGTAGGTACACTTGGGAACTGTGGGAAGCCATGTCTTTGGTTAATTCTCATAACAGTCCTTTGAGGTAGGTCCTCTTCTCATTCCCATTTCATAGAAGAGGAAGCTGAGTCATAGAGAGGTTAATTAATTTACCCAAGATCATATAGTTTGGTAGTCGTAGAGCCAGGCAGGAACCCAGGTAGCATGAGCTCATGCCTTTAGCCACTGTGAAACTGTCTTTCTGAAGATGAATGGATGAAGAAGATGTGGTATATATACACAATGGAATATTACTTAGCCATAAAAAAGAATGAAATAATGCTATTTGCAGCAATATGGATGGACCCAGAGATTATCATATTAAGTGAAGTAAGTCAGACAGAGAAAGACAAATATCATATGATATCACTTAATGTGGAATCTAAAAAATGATATAAATGAACTTATTTACAAAACAGAAATAGACTCACAGACAACAAACAAACTTATGGGTACTGGGGGGATAGCAGGGGGCGGGGGGAGAGAAATTAGGAGTTTGGGATTAACATATACACACTACTATGTATAAAACAGATAAACAACAAAGACCTACTGTATAGCACAGGGAACTATATTCAGTGTCTTGTAATGCCTATAATGGAAACGGGTCTGAAAAAGTGTATACATATGTGTGTGTGTGTGTGTGTGTGTGTGTGTATATATATATATATAACTGAATCACTTTGCTGAACACTTGAAGCTAATACAACATTGTAAATTAACTATACTTCAGTAAAACAAAAAGCTATTGAAAAAATAAATAAATAAAACTGTCCTTCTGGCACATATATACAATGGAATATTACTCAGCCATAAAAAGAAGCAAAATTGAGTTATTTGTAGTGAGGTGGATGTACCTAGAATCTGTCATACAGAGTGAAGTAAGTCAGAAAGAGAAAAACAAATACCATATGCTAACACATACATATAGAATCTAAAAAAAAAAAAAAAAAAAAAAGGTTCTGATGAACCTAGGGGCAGGACAGGAATAAAGTCGCAGATATAGAGAATGGGCTTAATGGGGGAAGGGTAAGCTGGGACGAAGTGAGAGAGTAGCATGGACATATATAGACTACCAAACGTAAAATAGATAGCTAGTGGGAAGCAGCTGCATAGCACAGGGAGATCAGCTCGGTGCTTTGTGACCACCTAGAGGAGTGGGATATGAGGGTGGGAGGGAGATGCAAGAGGGAGGAGATATGGGGATATATGTATATGTATAGCTGATTCACTTTGTTATACAGCAGCAACTAACCCACCATCGTAAAGCAATTATACTCCAATAAAGATGTTAAAAACAACAACAGCAGCTGTCTTTCTGAGAGAGAGGGAGGAATACAGCAGGCCTACTGAGTGACGCAGGTTAAATGACTCTGAGGGCGCAGGGACGTAAGGTGGGAGGGGGAGAATAAGACTGATGGACTTGATTTTGTAGGCTTTCTGGCTCTAGGATCCAGACCTTAGTAACAGTGATTTCTACCATTGGGATTAGAGAAATATCTCTGTGTCCTTATAAGTAAATTTCCCTTTTTGTGCACGAAGTAGTTTCAGTGGATGTCTGTTACTTGCAACCAAAAGAGCGGTGACTAAGGGACCACACTGTCACAAGTTGTTAAAATTGGCTTATGTAGCCCCAGGTGTCTTTATATTATCTCTAGGTAGGGTCCAGGCTAGTGGAGGAGAAAGGCAGGTAAACCAGTTATTGGAGTATACGGTGACAAGCTCTCTGACAGAGGTAAGCCTAAACTGCTTTAGAAACGCAGCGGTGTGGCAGAGGGTAGGGTGTGGGGAATCAGGGATGGCTTCTCAGAGAGGGGATATTTGAGCTATTTTTGAAGTGAGTGGGATTTAGTTATATGAAGAATGGTTGGGAGGACAGGTGTTCCAGGTAGTGTAAATGGTATAAGCCAAAAAAAAAAAAAAAAAGTGAAACCTATGACACATTTTGGAAAGGACAAGCAATTAAATGTGATGGAGAAGAAGGAAGGAAGAGGGATATGCAACTGGAGTTCTTGGCTGTACTAGATCATGCAGTGTCTCTAGTGCTAAGCTATGGAGTTTGAACCTTATCCTATAAGCTAGCAGTTCATTGACCACTGGGTTCCTTCCCGCCCTCCGACATGAAAAAGTGTAAATTTTGAAATGGAAAAGATGACATTCTGACAACATTAAAGACAGTTTTAGGGGGGAAAAAAACCCCACAGAAAAACACACACAGAATCCCAACACCTACCACTGCTGTTTTCATTTTTGAACATCATCTAGTTGTCCTCAGACATGCCTATTTTTGTACATGGTTGCAATCCATCTACGTATCATTTTCACTTCCCAGTAGATCAGAAGGTTTTTCTATGTTTCTATGTCCTCCTCTCCTAATTATTATAGCAGCATGATAAGTTTTTCCAAATATCTGCACTGCTCCAGGCAATGCGTTAGGTTCTGGTGGCAAAGATGTATGAGCTGAGGATTCCTGCTTTTGTGCAATACAGGAACTGGTATAATACTTCTGCTGAAGTATTTAGCCATACACATTTAAAAACATGTGGGTTTACCATTATTATTTTATGAAAAATGTATTCATTTCTTTGAGAACTGATTTCTAACCTGTCATCTGTACTTATTGTCCCCCTGCTCCCGCCCCCATCATAAGTGCTCTGTGGCTAACAGATAGCCGCAGCTTCACGTGCTTTTACTGTTCACATGCTACTTACCTAGTATCTTTTTCATATCTTATGCTCTAAGTCCTCTGAGAGCCATTTGATGGTTAACCATAAACAGGCTTCAAATCAAGTTCTTGAGCCGAGTTAATTTGATTGTGAAACATTATCTTGATTGTGGCAAGTGTCCAGTTGTCATCTGTGGATGCAAGTGTCCACAGCCTAAACTAATTACAAACCAGCTCCATTCCAGGGAAGGTGGCATTGCCTAGGCAGCCTCCCCAAGCCAGACCCGAGTGTTCGACGAGGTGATCACATCTGCTTTTCCTTCCTCTGGCCTTCTCTTTCCCTCCCTGCTCCTGTGTTAAAAGAAAGCAGGGGTGATTGGCCAATATTGCTCCTTAAATTAAATTTTGCCTCCTACTTCCAGCATAATCGTGAGCCTCCAAATTAAAGATGCAGATAATTTTGCAATCAGATTTACATTTAGGTCTGTAATGAGTTTAAAGTCTTTTTTACATGCTTTAGTTTTCCCTTTTATGATGCATTTTGTTGACGAATTTAGCTCTCTGGTTTGGGTCATATCTTGTTGGTTTTTCCTCCAGTCTCCGTATCCAAAAGTCTTCATTTTCTTCATTCCTAGTCTTGTATATATTGTAGAAAAGACAATGATCGGTTGGTGTAAATAAAAAAAATTAAAGATGTTCATTCAATAAAGAGTCTAGAAGTGCTTCATTATCTGTATAATGATGAAATGGACAGGGAGGCTAAGTAAACTGTATTCTCTGGAAATCCTCACATCTAGTTTTACTGTGTGTGTGTATGTTCAGACACAAGTATTCAAGTGTGAGTTATTGACACACTTAATTAAAATGAAATAGGTTGTTACCTTATAGACCGTAAAAGCTTGGAAAAGCTCTCTTAGCCTCAGTTTCCTCCTCTGTAAAATGGAACAATAACAGTTCTTACTATATGTGGTCGCAGGGGTAATTCATTTGATGATGCTGCAAAGTGTGGGCATATAATAAGTGCCGATAAATATCAGTGATTAATATCATGGCCCTTGTCTTTGGAAGAGTACAAAGTCTTTTTCATGATCTTAATTTTGAGCAACTAAATAAATCCCTAGGTTCACCTCTTTATAGAGAGGCCAAAAGCATTGGAAGAAAGCTTAGATTTTAGAAAAATTTCTCAAGCCATGTTCTCCCTGCATCCTTTCCCTTCTCACTCTACCTAGGCTGAATGTGTAGTCTTTTCTACCTGGTTCTCACTGGTACTCTCTTTGTGGCAGATTCTCCTGGTGGCCATTGTCTGATTTCAACAGCCACTGTGGTGACCAGTTCTGTGTGTCAGCTTCCTACCTCTAGCACCCACTGTGCTCCTTTTCTGCCATCTCTCATGCTGGAAACCTGTTGGGCCTGGGCCAAAGAAAAGTCAGGAAGTACTGGGGAGTAAATGCCTTCAGGGGCTGCCCTCAACCACTGGGCATTTGAACATGTGACTAAATGCTCCAGTCTTCCATTTTTCAGGTGCACAATTCTGGATGCATACTGCATACTTCTTAGGAGGTCCTGGCCAAATCAGGCCCTTTGCTGTCAGTGGCAAACTTCATAATGTACCCTTTTATTGGCTTTTACTCCTTCCCTATCTTACTCTGTATTCCCTCATCCCTGCTTTCTGGAATCGCCTCCCAAATAAACTCCTGCACGTAAACACTTGTCTCAGTCTCTGCCTTCAGGGGAGCCTAACATGACAGCTCTGAAATCTTCTACCTCATTGATGTTACTAGGCCCTGCCCATGTATTCTTCAGCCCTAGATCATTGCTCTTTCCTTTTTAGTTAAGAGGAAAGAGATGTCTCATGAGTTTTCAAGGCTAGCCTCTTCTTTGATCTTGATTCTGTCTCCTCTTAAATCCTCTGGACCCACAGACCATCATGTCTTGTTTACTGTTGCACCTCCAGTGTAGAGTGCTTAGCTCATAGTAGGAGCTTAACAACTACTTATTGAATGAGTGAGAGGAAGAATTGTTCTCTTTGTCTTGCCTGTTTTTTATTTTCCTTCTCTCCATTGGTTGATCTTTTAGCCTTTCTTTGGAAGCCTAGAGGTCTTTTGCTTTGGAAATAAACATCATTACTGGGACTTCTCTGGTGGCGCAGTGGTTGGGAGTCCGCCTGCCAATGCGGGGGACACGGGTTCAAGCCCTGTTTCAGGAATATCCCACATGCCACGGAGCAACTAGGCCCATGTGCCACACTGCTGGGCTTGCGCTCTGGAGCCTGCGAGCCACAACTGCTGAACCCATGTGCCACAACTACTGAAGCCAGCGCGCCTGGAGTCCATGCTCTGCAACGGGAGAGGCCACCGCAATGAGAGGCCGCACACCATGACGAAGAGTGGCCCTCGCTCACCGCAACTTGAGGAAGCCTGCACGCAGCAACGAGGACCCAATGCAGCCAAAAATAAATAAGTAAAGAAATAAATTTAAAAAAAATAAGCATCATTGCTTGAATCACAGCTCCCTCCTCTTTATTAGACCTACTAGCCAACTCCCAACCCCTTGGCAATGCTGGATCTTCCCGAACACTTTCTCTTTCTCGAACTCTGCCTCGCTTGATCTCTTCAGCTCTCTCCTGGTTCTTAGACTTTTCTTTCCTAGTGTTTTTACTGGCTTGTTTAGCTGATTCTAAATTTGGCTTCCTCCAGGTCTCCATCTTTGATTCTCTTCTTTTCTGAAGTTATATACTCAACCTGGGTAAAGCAGTGACTCCTTTCTCTTCAGCCATGCGGATGATTTCTAAATCTGTCATCTCTAGATTGACTCTCCTGAGTTCAGAGCTATTGGAAATCGCCATCTGGAATTCTTGCAAATATTTCCAGCTTACCATGTTCAAGCTGGAATTCATTTTCTTTTCCCCATTTTCACCTCTTCCGTCTTTTCCATACCCTGCCTTAATTAATGGGCTCACCATCTGCCTGGGTTTGCAGTATAGATGTGTGATCCTTAACTGCCTTCCCTCAACATTGCTTTAAAGAAATAATTTTTGAGTTCCCACTGTGATCCAGACACCGTGCTAGGTGATGGGGTTACATGGACAACAAGACAGACCATCAAGAGGCTCACAGCCTGGTAACAGATATAGACATTAATCTGACTTGTCACACAAGTACAGCATTACAAACCTGAAGTAAGGACTGTGGAAGAAAAGTCCAATGTACGTTGAGAGCGAGTCCAATGTACTTTGAGAGCGTGTCACAAAAGGACAATTTATTCCTGGGGTTTGCACAGCTTTCTTTAGGAAGAGTGGCATTTGATCTGAGATCTAAAGAATGAGTAGGAATTAATTAAGAGAGAGAAACTCTTTCCTCTTTATCACTAGGCACTGTAGTCATTAGGTCCCATTAATGCTACCTAGGAAATGTCCCCATTTTTCTGTTTTCTGTTCTCATCCTGGGCCACTGCAATTCCCACCTTCACCTCCCACTCCCCATCCATTAATTTTCATGTTTCTGGCAGAGTGCTTTTACCAAACACAGATCTGATCATGTGTCTTCTACTTCCAGCTTAAAACCATTGGTAGCTCCCTAGTACTTCCAGGGTAAAATCCCATCCCTCTAGTACAGCAGCCAAAGACTTTCCAATTTTTGTCTCTGACCTTTGTTTCTAGCCTCATCTTCTGTCACTCCACAGTACATTGCCTGTTCTGTGGCCACTAGACACTTTGTCATTTGTTGAAGATACCATGTCCTCATAGGCTTTCATGCCTTTATTCATTCATTTATCAGCTTTGAGTTCTTCTGTCTTTCTTTTGTACCTGGTGAGCTCCTGCTGATCCTATTAGACCCTACATAAATGCCACATCCTCCATGAAACCTTCCCTGGCCCCTGATCTGCATCCCCTTATTTGTATTTGCACATTTCTCTCCTTAGAGTTCCCATCCTTTGCCTTATATTAACTTAGTTGTCTAGAGCATGTATTCCTCTGGGATCAAAATTGTGCTGTGCTCCTCTCTCCCTTCCCAGGGCTTGAAATGTAGCAGGTGTTTAGTAAATATGTGCAGTTGATTTGTCCATGTGTGAATAGGGTAAGGGAGGCAAAGACACTGAGGGATGGGAGGAGAGCTGAAAGAAAAAGCCAGACCTTTCCTAATTAAATGAACTGGTGATCCCAAGCAGGGCTTGACCAAGACATGTCGGTGGCCCAGGCAGACTAATTATTTGGTATTCCTTCAGCAACCAAGTGACATAACAGATTTGAGCAGTGCTGCTTGTGGAGAAGGATGATGACAGATTGCAGTGCCTGGCCTCCACACCCAACTCAGCAGAACGAAAGCCCTCCAGGTGTCGACCCCACTCTACATAAAGGCATTTTATTGACTTTGTTTTGTTGCAGAGATTGCCACCCCTACTCTCACCTCAATTGTCTCATCAAGGTATTTTTTACAATTAAACCCAGTTCCCTTCTTAAAGAAATTTCTGATAAATGGTGGTTTTTTGTTTTCCCACTGTGTTACTTTTCTGGGGAACACTTATAGTACCTCTTCTAGATTGTACCCTGGGTAGCTGCCGGCCAGTCCTCCTGTTAATGCTGCTCTGATACCAAGGAAGGAAGACTGGGTTGTACAAAGCTCTTTATCAATATTACGCCAATAACCTATAAAGAATCCTTTTTCAGGCCTGTCTTATATCGGTTTTACAAAGAAATCTGTTTTTTAATTTCACCGTTGTCAGGATGTTGCTGTGAAGTTCATGGCAGAGGGGGCTTGTGTTCTCTTCCATGTTTTAACAAATGGCAGGCAAAAGGGCCAAGAGTGGGCTTGGCCCACTCGGAAAACTCTCCAAGTTTTCCGAGACTGCTTGGTGCCTGGACCTCCTCAGAAGTCCACCACCCACCCACACCATCCTCTCCTGAGCAAGGCTGGGAGTGTTTAGTGATGTCACTGTTAGGGAGTCTTTCAGGGCCGACAGGCTGCTTATGGCCTTCACTTGAGTGTGTCCAGGAAGAGAAGTGTGTAAGTGACGAAGAAACCAGCATGGCTTTCTGCCCATGTGACTTTGTCCCTGATGGCAGCTTACCGATGCTGATGTCCACTAAAAATGCAGCAGACAGTTAGTAGTTGCTAAGGGACAAGAGGCCTGAATAATTACTCTGCTCCAGGCACTGTATACACGCTGGGGGAAGGAAGGGATATGACATATCCTTTATTTATCAAGTTATTTAAGCCCTTCCCACTTCTAAGGGTCAGTGGAAGTGGCATTGAGGGACTGGTCATTTGGAAAATCGAGATTTATGTCCTGAGTCTACAAATCTTTCATTGGAACTTAGGCTAGCTACCTTAACCTGTGTGTTTTATGAAATACTTTATAGAGTGTTTTATAAAATGATTTCAAATATATGATCCATTTGAGCCTCGTAGAAGGCTAGCATCATTATTTTTATTTTAATGATGAGAATTATGATAACCAGTGGGTTAATTGTCTCATTTAAGATCTCTCAGCTCATCAGAGACTGAGCTTTCTGTGACCTTTGGCCTCCTGATTCTTCTTTATTCAACTATCGCTGCCTATATAGAGGCAGTGATAAAAATTTGAATCTTTTTACAACCACAGCTTTTACGTATTTCAAACTCTTATCCTACGCATCCCTCTGTCTAGCTCTCACGTACTAAGTGTTAAGTGTGTGTGTGGAGTACTTCCGTGTTGGTGTGGCTCTTATTTGTCTCTCTAACTTAGGTCTTCTTTATTCATCCAATTTTTTTTCAAAGGGGGCAAGGGGAACTTAACATTTGTCCTTTTCCTGTTTTGTGTCCTGTTTTTATATTTTCCCCAATTCCTGTGCACAATGATAATGGGAAGTGACTAATGATCAAATGATTTTCTTTCACGTTTGCCTTGCTTGGAGGTATGCAGTGAATTCAGGATTGCTGAATCTTTAGGGAAATGGTAAGAAAGTAGGATTGAGAATGTTACTTGAAAGCTCTTAGATCTTAGTTTAGGAAGTCTAGCACAGAGCAGCAGGACTCAAAAGGAACATGACACCTGGAGTTAACAGGAAGTGGCAGAAACAGGACTTTTTTTTGCAAAGGAAGAATCTTTCCTTGGAATACTTTGCTAGAAGGAATTTCTTCCTTGTCTGACTTCCTGTAGCATTTCTTTTTGCCTTTCTTATGGCTTACATTGCTTTCTATACTGTATTTTAGTTATTTTTGTAGTTACCATCTCTATTACTAGACTGTGGTTTTTTTGAGGACAGGAGTGTTGTCTGATGTGCTTTGACAACCCCATGACATCTCTGCATAGAGCTACAAAGTAGTGATTAACAAATATACATGTTTCTGGGATTTCCAGAGACTTGTACTTTCTCCATTATGCAATACTGTTTCATTTGAATATTTTACAATAAGAATGTATTACCATGCAATCAGGAAAAATAAAAGTAAAGATATAAACTTTTTCTGCATGATTAAATGGATAAGTGAATGATTAAGAATTCAAAGATGCTAAGGAAATTTGGAAGCAAGGTATCATTTACCCAACATCTAAAGTACTGGTTTTCCAAGAAGTATAACATTTTTCATACTTATTACCCTAATTACTTTTGCAGCGTTTTGATGAAAAATGGAAGAGCATAGGCATATAGTAGCTAAGATATCCAAGGTTCAAGTCTTTCCCCTCCTGATTCCGTGCAGACTCTCTAAGCTTCAAAGATCTTGCTTTTGGAATTTTTTTTTTGGCCCAGGTGTTCACTAATGATTTTAAGGCTGCAGAGAGATTATTAACCAAATTGACCCCTTTGGTGTGAAAAAGTGAATTTAGCATGTTTCTTGGGCGCCATCTCTAGAGTCGAGCCAGTTCATTGGGGGAATCTGGCTCATTGATTCCCGAGCTCAAGCATGCTCTGAGGTTCTCATCCATTTGAGGTCCTTCATCTCTGTGCAGTCGATCCATCACCAAGCAGTTGCACACTCTTGTTATTTCAGGTTGTGCGGAGCCAGAACACAAACCAGGCTGGGAAAGACCATGCCTGTGTTTAGATGCTGCAAGTCACCTAATTTTCTCATTGTCAGCAAACAAAATGATTTCATTATTGGCAGCCTCTTATTCAAGGATCACACGTTTCGAATGTTTGCCTCTATGTCTGCATCTTAGATTGGGACTGCTGTGTTATAGATGAAAACACAGAACACTTCTGGAAAATACAAAGGAGGCAGATGCTTTCCAAGATCAATACTTTGATTGCAGGATGTCATAGTCTTTTTAGGTTCAAGGATGTTGTTTATTCACAGTTATTGAGGGCTGTGAGGCTTTAAGGGAATTGCAGATCAGCTTGTGTGGCGCAACATATGTAATTCAGCAGGGCCTCACTTGACCTCCTTACATTTGCACCATTGAATTTATGTAGGTCACTGTTATCGGAGCTCGGCATTTTTCCTACGTAAGAACAGATTTCAGGTAGGAAGCATGTACAGAGCCCATACTTATGTATGCCAGTAAACCTTTTGAATGACTTTCAAGTTAAGCATTGGAGAGGAAGAAGAACAGGTAGTAGATAACCTTGAATCTCCCAGAATAAACACTGACAATTTAAAAATATATATAACTTGTTTTTTCACAAGGTAAGTGTCTCCCTTTTGAGATCCTGCAGAGTTTATTATTCTTTTCAATCTTGAAACGTCAGTTAAAATCCCAGTAGTGCAGGGTTTGAAATCAACAAACTAAAGAAGTGTCCGATGATGGCTGCTGCTGTTTTGGGATCATCCGTTCTTTGTCTTATAAAGAGAACACCCACCTAGGACAGGCCCACTTATGACCCATGTGAATGGGACAACCTTTTGAGGCACGTGTAGCTCGTGGAATACTGGGAAGCATATTTCAGCTCTGGAGAAGCTATGGCCTATAAGTAATTGAAGGTCAGAGTAAGAAAAAATTAGGGAAGTATGCTAACCATTATTGAATCCTTACTCTTGCTTTAAATTGTGTTAAATTACATAATTTAACCCTCCTGACAAATTTAAGAGGTATTTACTTTTATCTTTCATTATAATTGAAGAGATAGAGGATTGAAGATGTTAAGTGATGTGCCCAGCAAGTAATTGGCAGCACCAGACTTAGAACCATGACTGTTTCACTTCAAAATTGTAGATTTTCCATTTATTCTCTGGCCTCACGCTGTCCTCTGTGAATCTTAAATTTAACAAATAGGTCTTAAACAGTTTTTATTTTTCAGTGGAGTTTATATTCCCTTTTCTTTTCTTATTATTGTCTTTTATGTCCATTATTTCCTTGCCTTAAAAATTTTTGTTTACTGATTTTTCTCTTCAGATTTTTTCTCTTCAAATGACATGAACCTTTGTGAATTCCTAATTTCTGGTATAGTACCTTGTCTATAGGAAGTATTCAGTAAATACTTGAATAAATGAATTAAAAATACAAGGGACTTCCCTGGTGGTCCGGTGGTTAGAACTCCACGCTTCCACTGCAGGGGGCATGGGTTCGATCCCTGGTCGGGGAGCTAGGATCCCTCATGCAGCGTGGCGTGGCCAAAATAAATAAATAAATAAATAAATAATTTTAAAAATACAGTATATGGTCATACAGCCTTGATGTTTCATTTCTTACACATTTTTTATATTTCTTATTACCAAAGTCTCTTTTAAAACCAACCAGCCATAGGCATTTAGAATACCTTCTAAGTGTAGAGCAAAGTGGGAAATATAAAGAGGTATTCTTTTTTTCTTTTCCTCCTTTGAGCCTAGAAATCTTTTTTTTTAAAAATTAATTAATTTATTTATTTTTGGCTGTGTTGGGTATTTGTTCCTGCGCGCAGTCTTTCTCTAGTTGTGGTGAGCAGGGACTACTCTTCGTTGCGGTGCGTGGGCTTCTCATTGCGGTGGCTTCTCTTGTTGCGGAGCACAGGCTCTAAGTACGCAGGCTTCAGTAGTTGTGGCATATGGGCTCAGTAGTTGTGGCTTGCGGACTCTATAGCGCAGGCTCAGTAGTTGTGGTACACGGGCTTAGTTGCTCCGCAGCATGTGGGATCTTCCCAGACCAGGGATCGAACCCCTGTCCCCTGCATTGGCAGGCGGATCCTTAACCACTGTGCCACCAGGGAAGTCCTAAAGAGGTATTCTTGAGAAAGCTTAATATTTCATTGTCGGAGACAAAACTGTCTGGGGGCTCCATTTTCTACCCATATTTTTAGGTAACCAATACTTTGCCTATTGTGATTATTGCAAGTATACCTTCCTGGCATGTCATTTGCCTGTTAACTTTATATTTTCTTTGCCTTGTATTTAAGAGTTCGAGATGCTTATGTCATTTATACAGGTCTTTTATATAACATACTCCGTCTGGGAGTTTTAACGGTGTCCTGCCAAACAGTTAAGTGGCAGAACAAAATATGCGTGGCCATGGCAGTGTCTAGTCTTCTGCCCAGCATCCAACCACTCCTTACCACTTCACCTCTGCGACTCGGGGCCAAGCCACCAGCGCCTCTCACTTGGATTATTTAGGTAGGCTCCTACCTGGTCTTCTTGCTTCTTGCTTTGCCTCTTTCTGTTGAGTCTCAACACAGAAGTCAGGTGATTCCGTTCCAACGTAAGTTGGATAAAGTCACTCCAGAGAAGAGACTTCAGTCATAACAGTGGCCTACAAGGTCTCCTGTCATCTGCCCCCACCCTGGTGGTTCTCTGGCCTCATCTTCTCCTACTTTCCCATTGGTCACTCCATCCAGGCCCTCTGCTGTTCTTCCAGCCTTTCAGGGGTGCTTTGCCTGTGTTCCTTTAGCCCATTACGCCATATTCCCAGGTGCTTGTAGGGTAGAGCTTGCTTCTTTACCTTCTTTTTTTTTTTTTTGTGGTATGCGGGCCTCGCACCGTTGTGGCCTCTCCCGTTGTGTAGCACAGGCTCCGGATGCGCAGGCTCAGCGGCCACGGCTCACGGCCCCAGCCGCTCCGCGGCATGTGGGATCTTCCCGGACCGGGGCACGAACCCGTGTCCCCTGCGTCAGCAGGCGGACTCCCAACCACTATGCCACCAGGGAAGCCCTTCTTTACCTTCTTGAGATTTTTTAAAATATATTTTTATTGAAGTTGCTGTGCAATATTATATGTTACAGGTACAATATAATGATTCACAATTTTTAAAGATTATACTCCATTTATAGTTATTATAAAATATTGGCTATATTCCCTGTGTTGTACAATATATCCTTGTGGCTTATTTTATACCTAATAGTTTGTACTTCTTATTCCCTCCTCCTATATCGCCCCTCCCTCTCCCTCTCCCCATTGATAACCACTAGTTTATTCTCTATATATGTGTCTGCTCCTTTTTTTGGTTATACTCACTAGTTTTTTGTATTTTTTAGATTCCACATATAAGTGATTTCATATAGTATTTGTGTTTCTCTGTCTGACTTGTTCCACTCAGCGTAATGCCCTCCAAGTCCATCCATGTTGCTGCAAATGGCCAGATTTCTTTCTTTTTTATGGCTGAGTAGTATTCCATTGTGTGTGTGTATATACACACACACACACACGCAGAGGCACCACATCTTCTTTATCTATTCATCTGTTGATGAACACGTAGGTTATCTTAACTTACAGATTCCTCCAAGGTTTACCCTGACCACTCCATTCAAGTTTCAGCCTCCCTCACTGCCTACCTCAGGACCACCCCCATCCCCCTTCTCAACTCTGTCTTCTTCTACATTACTTATCACCATCTTACATGCAGTATTTTTTCATAGTTTATTTTGTTTTATTGTCTATCTCCCCCAGCTAGAAATAAGACCCAGAAGGCATAAAGACAAGTTCTTTGCTTTGGTTTTTGTTTTCTGTCTTGTTCATTGTTGGCCCTAGTACCTAGGATGGTGCCTGGCTGAA
Organism: Physeter macrocephalus; assembly: GCF_002837175.3. Taxonomy (NCBI): domain Eukaryota; kingdom Metazoa; phylum Chordata; class Mammalia; order Artiodactyla; family Physeteridae; genus Physeter; species Physeter macrocephalus. Next base: position 33,005,818 of record NC_041231.1, read on the forward strand.
GTAGGTGCTTGATAAATATTTGACTCAAGAATGAATGAATATGTAACTGTGAGACTCTTATGTGTCAAAGATGTCACATTCAACTCTTTGAGCGTTAAGAACTTTAATGATTTATTCATTCATAAAATGCTTCTTGAGCACTTACTATATGCCAAGCCACAGGCTATGTCTTGAAGATACAGTGGCCCTCCTGGAGCTTACTGTGTAGTTGGAGAGACTGACATTAAACATCAATAAATGTCTAATTATGCGGTGCTACACTATGGCAGGGGAGCTCAGAGAACATTCTGGTGTTGAGAGCTTGGAAGGCTTCCTGAGGAATATTTGTCTAGCCCTGCTTTGTGAGCTTAGCTATGAGCCGGGGATGAAAGTAGGACTGCCAGCCTGCTACTTTCACAGGCCCAAGGAAACTTCTGTGCAGATTTCTTAAGCCACTTTGGTTTTCAAACTTGATTGGCATCAGAATCATCTGGTAGGCTTGTTAAAACACAGATCTGGCCCTCCTCTTTAGAATTTCTGATTCAGTAGGTCTGTGGTAGGATCTGGACATTTGCATTTCTGACAAGTTCTCTAGTGATGCTGATTCTACTGTTCTGGGGGTCACGGTTTGAGAACAACTGGATTATGGGATGGGTCTGGCCTGTCTCTATCCAAAATGGGAAAGCTTATTCTGAGGCAAGGGCTGGGAAGACTTCTGATCTTGGAGAAAGGGCCGTTTGCAAGGAACTTTGCAGTTAGTTACAGTTGCCAAAAACCATAGGATAGGCATAGAAGGAACTGGAGATAATGACTTATTAATTTTTTTTTCTGGGCACACTCACAGATTTGAAAGTTTGAGCTAATCACTACTATTGTTTTCCTTGTGAGAGGCAAAATACATTTGGCCTGGAATGTTAAAATTTTTGCTTCTCTGGAGTCGGACATAATTGAGTTTGAATGTTAGCTCTGCCACCTACTCATCGTGGAACTGCAGCAAATAAAGAGCTGGGGTGAACTGGGAGTGCCTTTGAGCCTATCCTGCAGAAATAGCATCTTTTTTAACAAGTTTTAAAGGTGGTGAAATTTAAAGGTTTCTAAGACTGTGTTTGGAAATTAGAAGCTGCAGCATGAAAGCAAGTGGCTTATGCTTTCAACCATACGGGGTCCACACCTGCCTCTACCCACTGAAGATAAGACTTGGCTAAGCTCTGAATCTTGGTCATTTACTTAAAATTCTGGGTGGTAACTCTCTCTAGTTACTTTATCTGTAAAATGAGATGAGTAATAACTACTTCACAGTGGTGTGGCTACTGGAGAAGATTATGTTATGTCCAGGTTTACTGTATTGCTTGATACTTCATAAGTATTAAATATTGCTGTTATTGTTTTTAAAATGCCCTTCAAAGATGACACCTCCTCCCATTCATCCCCCCTTTTTCCCACTCCACCACCCGAGGAAATGCAGGCTGCTTTACCATACTCACCGTTAACATGCAACTCTGGTCTAAAACAGGGAACATTTGACTAGATAGTTTTAAACAATTTAAACCTAATTTTTTCATTGTTCACCTCTTGAATAGAAGGTAGGTGTTTGCCAGAAGGATTTTTATAAAACTGTGGAAAACAGTACCCATCTGAAGTCACTGTTAGAGTGAGTGGTTTGGTTTTTAGTGTTTTTGAGGCATTTACTTCTTGGTTCCTCTTACATGCTTGGGAATTTGCAGATAATCCATTAGTTTATTCAGGAACTCTTTATGGAGGATGATCATGTATCCATAAGAAAAATCGAATTAAAAACAAATGAAAAACTTTTTTCTTGATCCTTCCTTTTACTTTATTTTTGACTAAAATAATTTTGGAGGTCTACTGTATCCTGAGTTTTCAAGCATTCACATGCCTAACATGAGGTAGTTTCAGCTTCCTTTTCTTGTAGCAAAAATATTTTGATTGAATAGGTTAAAATTCCAACTTATTCATGTACTCAAATATATTAATTTTTTCCTTTTTGTTCAGTAAAAAAATATGCCAGTTGAAGTTACACTTCTTAAATGCATGTAATTTCTTGTTCCAGTGTATAAACCAGTCTTCCATGAATCATGTTTTTTTTCCCCATTTTTTGATGATTCCAAGGGAAAAACCTTTCTTTTGTACTACATAAACCTCACACTGTATTTATATTAAACAACATTCTTTGGAGAAAAAGAGGTTTGGTATACTTAGTGAATTATGTACCCTCCTAGCGGCACTGCAGACTGTTAATGCTCAGTGGAACCCAGCAGTTGTAACTGATGAAACATCAGCATGTAGGCTATAAAATAAAAAAGAAGTAATTGGGGACATGTTGGGAGCTGGCAAATGGAAAACACTAGCAGATGTAGAGCTGAAAAGAGAAAAGAAAGTTTAAAAAAATCACATTTACTAGAAGAGGAACTACACAGATAGATGATAGAAGTTAACATTTCATTCAGATAGAAAGTGGATTAGAAATTATCTTTCCATTTCTAGTACTTAAAAGAAATAATGCTTGAACTCTCATAATTAGCCATATAAAAGCTGCTTTGACATCAACCACATATACCTGAAAAGGATATTTGTCAGTGAGATTTTCAACGGTTAAAACACAGTTTAGGCATTGCTGGAATCCACTTGTACCTATTTGTCAGAGCTGATTATATGCATCTCTTCTCACCTTCCTGCTCAGTGATATCAGACATGGTGAAAGTATTTACACCACGGAAATTGGCAAACACTACAATAAGAGCATCTTCCTGACCCCCAGACAGTTGATAAATATTTACCAGAGCAGTACCATGTATGTACTTTAACTGCCCTCTGTTAAATGAAGGATGATGGGGGTTGAAGAGATCTGGAGCATTCAAAGAAATCCTCTCTGCCCTTGTTGGCATTATGGGAAGTCCTGGACCATAGGGAATTTTGACCTTTTACTGCTGAACTCATTCAGGCACATAGGCCAGTGTTATGCCTATACAGTTTCAAATATACAGTTCTGTTCTTAAAACACATTTTGTTCCAGCAGTCACCCCAACCCAAACTTGATATGTCACTTGTCAAGTACACTTGATGTGTATTATGTTGTTTGTTGTGTAGGAGAGAATATAATTTATCCCTCTTCAGTGGTATGATACTGTTTTTTACCCCCTGCCTTCCTAACTTTTCTTTTCTGTTCACATAGTTCTCCATGCTCTGAATTGTGAACTTGTGAAGAATGGGTTGGTGGCTCAAGAAACTAGATCCTATTGATGCTACATTATTCACGGGCTAAATAGTATCCATGTTCTGCCATTAAGGGAGCAAGCATAATGTGAGGGATGGAGCAGGAAACAGAAGTATGTGCTTCTTGCTTTTTCTAATGTATTTTGGTCATCCTCTTAACAAATTTCATGTTAACATCTTACTACTTTAAAAAGTGTTGAAAAAGTGCCACTTTTGAAGAATGAATCCTAAAAACCAATTAGCAGTTGGTATTTCTAGAAACATCTCTGGAAATGAGAAAGGTCTCCTGACATTTTAGGTAGAGATGGCTTGCTGGAAAGCTGAGGGAGGATGGACCCTCCAACCTGTGATTCCTGATTTGCTGTGAATGAACATTTCTTTGTAACCTTTTAAGGTCAAGGCCCTGAGTTCAAATATGGTAATGTTTGCTTTACTGGAGGACTTGGTCTATATACAGTGACCATCTAATATAAACAGACTTCTGGAAGCCACATACCCAAGACCTGTCTAAAATAATATGACCTGTCTAAAAATAATAATGTTTACTGTATCCTATATAAGTTATAACATTACTAAGGGTTTTATAGAATAACCCACAATAATCTCATTTAATCCTTATAACAGCCTATTGAACTTGATATTATTATCAACTCTATTTCTACGTGGTGAACTGAGACTTAGAGTATTAAATGACATGCCCTGTACAAATGAACTTGTTTACAAAAAAGAAGTAGAGTCACAGATGTAGAAAACAAGCTTATGGTTACCAGGGGGTAAGGGGGAGGTGGGATAAATTGGGAGAGTGGGATTTACATATACACACTACTATATATAAAATAGATAACTAATAAGAACCTACTGTACAGCACAGGGAACTCTACTCAATACTCTGTAATGACCTATGTGGGAAAAGAATCTAAAAAAGAGTGGATATATGTATATGTATAACTGAATCACTTTGCTGTACACCTGAAACTAACACAACACGGTAAATCAACTATACTTAAATAAAAATGAAAAAAATAAAAATAAAAATTTTAAAAAATGACATGCGCTGTGTGACAAAGCCACCTCTGTCACCCTGTTGACAGAGCCAAGAATCAAACCCAGGTCATTTGAGTATGCTCTTAGCTACTATACTTAACTATCTCTTGTAACTAAGGGGCCATATAAGAAATCGACCTTGCTTTGCTGCTTCTCACTGGGAAGTTTTCATCTAATTTTCACAGGAATCTGTGTTTGTGGTGGAACTCTAAGGATGTTTATGCCAGAGAGCTGTTTGTGTTCTCACAACCCAGTGCAGTGAGAAGCAGGGGAAGGAGGTGCAGAAGTTTGAAGAGGGAAAGAGTGGAGGCTGAGGCAAATTCCATAGCCTGGAGATTTTGAAAAACAAATGGAGAGTCTTGTTAAGTAGAAGATTATTTTATTGTTTCCACTGATTTTCATTTGTCTAACACACATAACCCATGAGCGCCTTTCTTCAACTATATACACAAGTAGAACAACCAGTCAAAAATGAAGTTGAGTGGAAATTCAAGTCCAAGGATCTTTGGATTCAAATCCAAAGTCTATATTTGTAACCATTGTGCTTCAAGTAAAAAAGATGAGCAAAGCGTCAAACCTAATCAGAAAATCTCTGTGGCACTGTAAGCAGGAGTAAAGAAAGTATTTTGGGAAATCGGGCGCCCTTCTTGGTAAGAACAACAGCAATTATAATGGCCAATATTTATTGAAATCTCACTCTATACCTAGTCATTGCCCATCCCATAAGTCCACTGGACTGTGGATAGTATCTGTAAGAAGCTAGGCTCTCGTGAATGACCTGGCTGGTCATCATGGACACTGCTGAAGTGAGGAAAGTGCACTGGGAGAGAAGACTGCTAGTAGGATCACTATAGTGGAGACAGGTGAATTGCAGCCATCAGCTGACTAAATATAAAAATAGGTATAGTTTGGGGCTGGTGACTTCAGTGACCTCTAAGAGCTTTCCCACTTTCCCCTGCCAAACTGAAATGAAGATGCCCAATATAGGATATTTTCTGGTCAATATTCACTCTCTGTTGGGCTGGTTCACAAATAGTGAAATTTGAATGCCTTAGTACCATTGATGGGTCCATTGGGACTCGGATCATAATTATCATAAATAATAGGAATAGATCCTGTTTGTAAATGGACTACCAGAGACAATGATGATGATAACAGTAATTAAACTGTTAATAAAGAAATAACTTTTTTGAGGACTTAGCATGTACAAGATATGGTTCTGTGTACTTTGCATTTAATTCTCATGATGACACTACAGTAGGAACAATGGGTCTTATTTTACGAATGAGGAAACGGACACACGCAGAATCTAAGGTACTTAACCAGAGTCACAAACTGGAAAGCAGTAGAGTTGAGGGTTGTGCCCAGGTAAGCTGGAGCCAGAGCCCACATCCAGGACCCTATATGTTTGGAACAGGATATATGTGCTGTGAAAAGTGATATATTTACATTGTAGATGGCAGCCAGTTTGTATGCCAGGAACTTATCTCTCTTGGCCTTGATTCTGGAAAGAGGGTGACTTATAGATGATCTGTGTTTAAATTCTAGGCCCTAGAGTCAGAATCGTCTTTCCTTCCTTAGTTGCAGCTTCAGAAATATCCTCTGGTAAACATGACCCTTCTTTCTGTGCTCACGTGTCAGACTGCAGGAATGTTCACTAAGACCAACTTCCCTGGGAAACTTGAGGAAATAGAAATAACCAGGGGAAAATGAACAGTAATTACCTGGCATTAAGTTGAGACCTTTTGTGTGAAAGGCATGTGAAGATAGGCCTTTCAGCGACTTAATGAGCCTTATCACAGGCCTTCAGCTTTTCTGAATAAATTTGAAGGTAATAAAATGTTGGACCTTGCTTTCAAACCAAATTATACTACAACATCATTTTGAAAGACCTTTGGAACAAGTGACTGAAAGTTTTTTCCCCCTCGTCCCTGAAGATAGAATCAGTTTCTCCCTATTAATGAGAACCCAGAGTAATTTCAGAAGACAGCCAGTAAATAAAAGTATTTAATGAAGTGAAACAGAATCTGATTTGTAAGAATGAACTCAAAGGAACATTGCATCCTGTTTGCTATTCATAACTTAGTTCATTAATTCAGCAAATATTTTTTAGAATTTCCTGACTGATGCCAGGCACTGATCTAGGCACTGGTGATACTACAAAGAACCTGGCAGACAAAGGGGTCATAGATAATTAGCAAGTGGGAAACTAAAGAGGAAACAATTAGAGCTTTTGAAAAGTTTTAGGAAGGAAATAACAGGAAACTGTACTGGGAGAGTAATGACGTACCCTAGGTACGCTGAGGACACAAGCTCAGGGGCGATGGCATTTCACTAAGGCCACTTCAGAACCACTTATAAGATAAAATTAACAGTCAATGTATATGTTTGTAGAAGAATAAATGTCTCTTTCAGTGACGATGCATTCAGTCTTTTTGTATAGTTTTGTCCCTGTTTGCATTGCTGTGCCCTCTTACATCCTCTGTTGTATCCAGGGCTGTCCAGGGACTTTTTATTACAAAATATACAGACACTCTTTTTCTGAATATGTACTCTTCCAAATCAATTTCTGGCATTGTATCTCATGGCTCATTTGCTACAAAAGTAAGGTGATTTTAATTAACAGGAAGAATTTCAGGGCAGGAATATGCCCCATTTTCCATTCCGCAGTATGTTTGGTTGAGTAAACTGCACTGAGACAGAAGGCACCTGCCCCTTAAGCAAGGTGACCTCTCTTGGGTCTCTTGAATTAAATCCTGTTTCATGTTGCTTAAAAGATGTTGCCACTCTAGAGAAATGTTGAGAGAAACAGTAAGCATCACAGAGTTTGCTCTCACATTTCCTATTTGTATTCATCTTATAAAATAGTACCAGAGAGTCCATTTTTATATAGGCTTTAAGAGTGAAATTATAGGATACTACCCAAAGCAATCTATAGATTCAATGCAATCCCTATCAAATTACCATGGCATTTTTCACAGAACTAGAACAAAAATTTTACAATTTGCATGGAAACACAAAAGAGCCCGGTTAGCCAGAGCAATCTTGACAAAGAAAAACGGAGCTGGAGGAATCAGGCTCTCTGACTTTGAACTATACTACAAAGCTACAGTAATCAAGACAGTATGGTATTGGCACAAAAACAGAAATATAGGTCAATGGAACAGGATAGAAAGCCCAGAGATAAACCCATGCACCTATCGTCACCTAATCTGTGACAAAGGAGGCTAAAATATACAATGGAGAAAAGATAGCCTCTTCAATAAGTGGTACTGGGGAAACTGGACAGCTACATATAAAAGAATGAAGTTAGTACACTCCCTAATACCATACACAAAAATAAACTCAGAATGGATTAAAGACCTAACTGTAAGAACAGACACTATAAAACTCTTAGAGAAAAACATAGGCAGAACACTCTATGACATAAATTACAGCAAGATCTTTTTTCACCCATCTCCTAGAGTAATGAAAATTAAAACAAAAATAAACAAATGGGACCTAATTAGACTTAAAAGCTTTTGCACAACAAAGGAAACCATAAACAAGGCGAAAAGACAACCCTCAGAATGGGAGAAAATATTTCAAACAAAGCAACTGACAGAGTATTAATCTCCAAAATATACAAGCAGCTCATGCACCTCAATATCAAGAAAACAACCCAATCAGAAAATGGGTAGAAGACCTAAATAGACATTTCTCCAAAGAAGACATACAGATGGCCAACAAACACATGAAAAGATGATCAACATCACTAATTATTAGAGAAATGCAAATCAAAACTACAATGAGGGATCACCTCACACGAGTCATAATGGCCATCATCAAAAAATCTACAAACAATAAATGCTGGAGAGGGTGTGGAGAAAAGGGAACCCTTTTACAATGTTGGTAGGAATGTAAATTGATACAGCCACTATGGAAAATAGTATGGATGTTAATTTAAAAACTAAAAATAGACTTACCATATGACCCAGCAATCCCACTACTGGGCATATACCCAGAGAAAACCATAATTCAAAAAAGACACATGCACCCCAATGTTCATTGCAGCACTATTTGCAATAGCCAGGACATGGAAGCAACCTAAATGTCCATCAGCAGAGGAATGGATAAAGAAGATGTGGTACATATATACAATGGACTATTACCTAGCCATAAAAAGGAATGAAATTTGGTCATTTGTAGAGAGGTGAATGTACCCAGAGAGTGTCATACAGAGTGAAGTAAGTCAGAAAGAGAAAAGCAAATATTGTATAATAATGCATATATGTGGAATCTAGAAAAATGATATAGATGATCTTATATGCAAAGCAGAAATAGAGACACATACATAGAGAACAAATGTATGGATAGCAAGGGGCAAAGGGGTGGGTTGGGAGGAATTGGGAGACTGGGGTTGACATATATAAATTATTGATAACTATGTATAAAAGAGATGACTGATGGGAACATACTTTATGGCTCAGGGAACTCTACCTAATGCACTGTGGTAACCTAAATAGGAGGGAAGTCCAAAAGGGAGGGGATATCTGTGTGTGTATGGCTGATTCATTTTGTTGTGCAGTGAAGGCTAACACAACATTGTAAAGCAACCATACTCCAGTAAAAAAAAAAAAAAATCTAAGATATAACTAAATGCAGTGCATGAACCTTGGTTGAATTTTAAATTGGAGAAAAATCATATGAGACATTTTTGTAAAAAAATGGGGGAACTTTATATATTAGATGGCATTATGGAATTATTGTTAAATTTCTTAGGGGTGATAATAGTATTGTGGTTATATCGCAAAATGTCCATTTCTTTAGGTGATGCATGTAGAAATAAAAAAGAATGAAATATAATGTCTATGACTTTAAAATTGCTTAGCAAAAAGAGAGAAAGAAAAAAGCAGTGTGGTTGGATCTCAGTGAGGACTGTACAGACGTTCTTCGTCCTATGTCCAAGTTTCTGAACATTTGCAAGTTATTTTTTAATTTTTTGAATTTTATTTTATTTATTTTTTTATACAGCAGGTTCTTATTAGTCATCAAGTTTATACGCATCAGTGTATACATGTCAATCCCAATTGCCCAATTCGGCACACCACCATCCCCACACCCCCGCAGTTTTCCCCCCTTGGTGTCCATACATTTGTTCTCTACATCTGTGTCTTAACTTCTGCCCTGCAAACTGGTTCATCTGTACCATTTTTCTAGGTTCCACAAACATGTGTTAATATATGATATTTGTTTTTCTCTTTCTGACTTACCTCACTCTGTATGACAGTCTCTAGGTCCAT
>NC_041231.1:33015704-33016389 GCF_002837175.3 Physeter macrocephalus
TAAGAGTTTTATAGTGTCTGGTCTTACATTTAGGTCTCTAATCCATTTTGAGTTTATTTTTGTGTATGGTGTTAGGGAGTGTTCTAATTTCATTCTTTTACATGTAGCTGTCCAGTTTTCCCAGCACCACTTATTGAAGAGACTGTCTTTTCTCCATTGTATATCCTTGCCTCCTTTGTCATAGATTAGTTGACCATAGGTGCGTGGGTTTATCTCTGGGCTTTCTATCTTGTTCCATTGATCTATGTTTCTGTTTTTGTGCCAGTACCATATTGTCTTGATTACTGTGGCTTTGTAGTATAGTCTGAAGTCAGGGAGTCTGATTCTTCCAGCTCCGTTTTCTTCCCTCAAGACTGCTTTGGCTATTCGGGGTCTTTTGTGTCTCCATACATATTGTAAGACTTTTTGTTGTAGTTCCGTAAAAAATGCCTTTGGTAGTTTGATAGGGATTGCATTGAATCTGTAGATTGCTTTGGGTAGTAGAGTCATTTTCACAATGTTGATTCTTCCAATCCAAGAACATGGTGTATCTCTCCATCTATTTGTATCATCTTTAATTTCTTTCATCAGTGTCTTATAATTTTCTGCATACAGGTCTTTTGTCTCCTTAGGTAGGTTTATTCCTAGATATTTTATTCTTTTTGTAGCAATGGTAAATGGGAGTGTTTTCTTAATTTCACTTTCA
>NC_041231.1:33017402-33018001 GCF_002837175.3 Physeter macrocephalus
TTGCTAGTATTTTGTTGAGGATTTTTGCATCTGTGTTCATCAGTGATATTTGCCTGTAGTTTTCTTTCTTTGCGACATCTTTGTCTGGTTTTGGTTTCAGGGTGATGGTGGCCTGGTAGAATGAGTTTGGGAGTGTTTCTCCCTCTGCTATATTTTGGAAGAGTTTGAGAAGGATAGGTGTTAGCTCTTCTCTAAATGTTTGATAGAATTCGCGTGTGAAGCCATTGGAAGATTTTTAATCACAGTTTCAATTTCAGTGCTTGTGATTGGTCTGTTCATATTTTCTTTTTCTTCCTGATTCAGTCTGGCAGGTTGTGCATTTCTAAGAATTTGTCCATTTCTCCCAGGTGTTCCATTTTATTGGCATAGAGTTGCTTGTAGTAATCTCTCATGATCTTTTGTATTTCTGCAGTGTCAGTGGTTACTTCTCCTTTTTCATTTCTAATTCTATTGATTTGAGTCTTCTCCCTTTTTTTCTTGATGAGTCTGGCTAATGGTTTATCAATTTGGTTTATCTTCGCAAAGAACCAGCTTTTAATTTTATTGATCTTTCCTATCGTTTCCTTCATTTCTTTTTCATTTATTTCTGATCTGATCTT
>NC_041231.1:33018024-33018230 GCF_002837175.3 Physeter macrocephalus
GTCTGGCAGGTTGTGCATTTCTAAGAATTTGTCCATTTCTCCCAGGTGTTCCATTTTATTGGCATAGAGTTGCTTGTAGTAATCTCTCATGATCTTTTGTATTTCTGCAGTGTCAGTGGTTACTTCTCCTTTTTCATTTCTAATTCTATTGATTTGAGTCTTCTCCCTTTTTTTCTTGATGAGTCTGGCTAATGGTTTATCAATTT
>NC_041231.1:33018576-33020030 GCF_002837175.3 Physeter macrocephalus
AAATTTACCAAGGCTAGATTTGTGACCCAAGATATGATCTATCCTGGAGAATGTTCCATGAGCACTTGAGAAAAATGTGTATTCTGTTGTTTTTGGATGGAATGTCCTATAAATATCAATTAACTCCATCTTGTTTAATGTATCATTTAAAGCTTGTGTTTTCTTATTTATTTTCATTTTGGATGATCTATCCATTGGTGAAAGTGGGGTGTTAAAGTTCCCTAGTATGAATGTGTTACTGTCGATTTCCCCTTTTATGGCTGTTAGTATTTGCCTTATGTATTCAGGTGCTTCTATGTTGGGTGCATAAATATTTACAATTGTTATATCTTCTTCTTGGGTCGACCCCTTGATCATTATGTAGTGTCCTTCTTTGTCTCCTGTAAGTCTTTATTTTAAAGTCTATTTTGTCTGATATGAGAATTACTACTCCAGCTTTCTTCTGATTTCCATTTGCATGGGATATCTTTTTCCATCCCCTCACTTTCAGTCTGTATATGTCTCTAGGTCTGAAGTGCGTCTCTTATAGGCAGCATGTATATGGGTCTTGTTTTTGTATCCATTCAGCCAGTCTGTATCTTTTGGTGGGAGCATTTAATCGATTTACATTTAAGGTAATTATCGAGATGTATGTTCCTATTCCCATTTTCTTAAATGTTTTGTGTTTGTTATTGTAGGTCTCTTCCTTCTCTTGTGTTTCTTGCCTAGAGAAGTTCCTTTAGCATTTGTTGTAAATCTGGTTTGGTGGTGCTGAACTCTCTCAGCTTTTGCTTGTCTGTAAAGGTTTTAATTTCTCCATCAAATCTGAATGTGATCCTGCTGGGTAGAGTAATCTTGGTTGTAGGTTTTTCTCCTTCATCACTTTAGATATTTCCTGCCACTCCCTTCTGGCTTGGAGAGTTTCTGCTGAAAGATCAGCTGTTAACCTCGTGGGGATTCCCTTGTATGTTATTCATTGCTTTTCCCTTGCTGCTTTTAATTTTTTTTCTTTGTATTTAATTTTGGATAGTTTGATTAATATTTGTTTTGGTGTGTTTCTCCTTGGATTTATCCTGTATGGGACTCTCTGTGCTTACTGGACTTGGTTAACTATTTCCTTTCCCATATTAGGGAAGTTTTCAACTATAATCTCTTCAAATATTTTCTCAGTCCCTTTCTTTTTCTCTTCTTCTTCTGGGACCCCTATAATTAGAATGTTGCTGCGTTTAATGTTGTCCCAGAGGTCTCAGAGACTGTCCTCAGTTCTCTTCATTCTTTTTTCTTTATTCTGCTGTGCAGTAGTTACTTCCACTATTTTATCTTCCAGGTCACTTATCCATTCTTCTGCCTCAGTTATTCTGCTATTGATCCCATCTAGAGTATTTTTAATTTCATTTATTGTGTTGTTCATCATTGCTTGTTTCCTCTTTAGTTTTTCTAGGTCCTTGTTAAATGTTTCTTGCATTTTCTCTATT
>NC_041231.1:33020275-33042097 GCF_002837175.3 Physeter macrocephalus
TGCTGTGTGTTTTTCTGTCTTCTCATTTTGCTTATCTTACTGTGTTTGGGGTCTCCTTTTTGCAGGCTGCAGGTTCGTAGTTCCCGTTGTTTTGGGGGTCTGTCCCCAGTGGCTAAAGTTGGTTTAGTGGGTTGTGTTGGCTTCCTGGTGGAGGGGACTAGTGCCTGTGTTCTGGTGGATGAGGCTGGATCTTGTCTTTCTGGTGGGCAGGTCCACGTCTGGTGGTGTGTTTTGGGGTGTCTGTGGCCTTATTATGTTTTTAGGCAGCCTCTCTGCTAATGGGTGGGGTTGTGTTCCTGTCTTGCTAGTTGTTTGGCATAGGGTGTTCAGCTCTGTAGCTTGCTGGTCATCGAGTGGAGCTGGGTCTTAGTGTTGAGATGGAGATCTCTGGGACATTTTCGCCGTTTGATATTACGTAATAAAATAAAATAAAATAAAATAAAATAAGATAAAATAAAGTTATTAAAATAAAAAATAATTTTTAAGAGAAAAATTTTTTAAAGTAAAGAAAAAAAAAGAACCAACAGAACCCTAGGACAAATGGTGGTAGCAAGGCTGTACAGACAAAATCTCACACAGAAGCATACACATACACACTCACAAAAAGAGGAAAAGGGGAAAAAATATGTCTTGCTCTCAAAGTCCACCCCCTCAATTTGGGATGATTCATTGTCTATTGAGGTATTCCACAGATGCAGGTACATCGCGTTGATTGTGGAGATTTAGTCCGCTGCTCCTGAGGCTGCTGGGAGAAATTTCCATTTCTCTTCTTTGTTCGCACAGCTCCAGGGGTTCAGCTTTGGATTTGGACATGCCTCTGTGTGTAGGTTGCCTGTGGGCATGTTATTTGCTCAGACAGGACAAGGTTAAAGGAGCAGCTGCTTCGGGGGCTCTGTCTCAGGCCGGGGGGAGGGAGGGGTACAGAGTGCGGGGAGAGCCTGCAGCGGCAGAGGCCAGTGTGACGTTGCACCGGCCTGAGGCCGCCGTGAGTTCTCCCGGGGAAGTTGTCCCTGGATCACGGGACCCTGGCAGTGGCGGGCTGCACAGGCTCCCGGGAGGGGAGATGTGGATAGTGACCTGTGCTCGCACACAGGCTTCTTGGTGGCAGCGGCAGCGGCCTTAGCGTCTCATGCCCGTCTGTGGCGTCCGCGCTGATAGCCGCAGCTCGTGCCCGTCTCTGGAGCTCCTTTAAGCGGCGCTCTTAACCCCTCTCCTCGCGCACCAGGAAACAAAGAGGGAAGAAAAAGTCTCTTGCCTCTTCGGCAGCTCCAGACTTTTTCCCGGACTCCCTCCCGGCTACCTGTGGCGCACTAACCCCTTAAGGCTGTCTTCACACCGCCAACCCCAGTCCTCTCCCTGCGATCCGACCGAAGCCCGAGCCTCAGCTCCCAGCCCCCACCCACCCCCGCGGGTGAGCAGACAAGCCTCTTGGGCTGATGAGTGCTGGTCGGCACCGATCCTCTGTGCGGGAATCTCTCCGCTTTGCCCTCCGCACCCTGTTACTGCGCTCTCCTCCGTGGCTTCGAAGCTTTCCCCCTCCGCCACCCGCAGTCTCTGCCTGTGAAGGGGCTTCTAGTGTGTGGAAACCTTACCTCCTTCACAGCTCCCTCCCACTGGTGCAGGTCCCATCCCTATTCTTTTGTCTCTGTTTATTCTTTTTCTTTTGCCCTACCCAGGTACGTGGGGAGTTTCTTGCCTTTTGGGAGGTCTGAGGTCTTCTGCCAGCGTTCCGTGGGTCTTCTGTAGGAGTTGTTCCACGTGTAGATGTATTTCTAACGTATCTGTGGGGAGGAAGGTGATCTCCCTGTCTTACTCTTCCGCCATATTCCCAGCTCTCTGTTTGTTTGTTCTTTAATTAGTCTAGGTCTTTGTTAAACATTTTTTGCATCTTCTCATCTTTGCCTCCATTCATTTTCCGAGGTCCTGGATCATCTTCATTATCATTATTTTATATTCTTTTTCTGGAAGGTTGCCTATCTCCACTTCATTTAGTTGTTTTTCTGGGGTTTTGTCTTGTTCCTTCAACTGGTACATAGCCCTCTGCCTTTTCATCTTGTCTATCTTTCTGTGAATGTGGTTTTTGTTCCACAGGCTGCAGGATTGTAGTTCTTCTTGCTTCTGCTGTCTGCCCTCTGCATTTACAAGTTTTTAAAAGAAAATTTGAGGGCAAAAAAAAGAATAAAATTATTGGAAGCTTTCTTTAGAGTTGTCTTATTATACTTTTTGTCCTGAAACTATCTGGTAAATCTAATTTAAATGCAATTTTATTTAATGACGAGTGTTGATATTATGGTTCATCACTCATTTACTTAATTAGTAGCACTTGACTTTATGTACCCAAAATGTCCAATTTGCACACTGATATTTTTTCAGTTAAATAATATTAAGTTTTGGGAAGATAAAACATTTTCTCCAGTTTTGAAACATGCCTTTTAGTTTTTGGTTTTGACTAACACCAAATATAAACCACTGGTGAGAGTAGCAAGAAGAGTATATTAAAAACGTGTAGCAAGCAAGGTGATAGTAGTTTGACATAGACTAGTATTGTCTGGGTTCTAATTATGTTGCCAGCACTCATGAGCTGTTCCCCTTTTGGAAAGTTATGTCACCTCTCTGTGTCTCGGTTTCCTTGTCTTTAAAATGGTACCTTCCTCATAGTACATGTAGCTACCATGTGCCATAGTGACTACCTCTCATGTTACTGAATTTAAAAACCACTGAGGCTTCCCTGGTGGCGCAGTGGTTAAGTATCCGCCTGCCAATGCAGGGGACACAGCTTCGAGCCCTGGTCCGGGAAGATTCCACATGCCACGGAGCAATTAAGCCCATGCACCACAACTAGTGAGCCTGCGCTCTAGAGCCACAACTACTGAAGCCCATGCGCATAGAGCCCATGCTCCACAACAAGAGCAGCACCACAATGAGAAGCCCACACTGCAACGAAGAGTAGCCCCCGCTCACTGCAACTAGAGAAAGCCAGTTCACAGCAACGAAGACCCAACACAGCCAAAAATGAATAAATAAAAATAAATAAATTTATAAAAAAAACCACTGAGTGTGAGTTAATATTAGTGTTATTGTTAATATATATTATAGGATTAGGGAGAATGAAGAGTGACTTCCAGAGGTCACGACTGTAGTCCCTGCTCCAAGGAAAAACCTCCTTAGTCCATCTCAGATTAATTTCATGGTTCTCAACTTAGCTAATGAGTTCTACACTGCATGCAAAACTCTGGACAAGGGCATCCCCAAAGTCACAGGGTAATTGAGGCACATTCATAGCACATTATTTTCAGTTCAATATTTGGGGGAATTAAACCTATATATATGTATTAAAAGTATCACATGGATATATGTATTATATATATATAAAAATATATATATATTATGCAGTAGCATGCACAACTTGAATGAATTTTTAGAGTACTAGACTAAGCTTTAAAAATTGTTTTCATTTGGAGGGGAAAGCTTAAGATTGTACCCTGCCAGGACCCTAGGATCATTCTCTTTTGTTATTCTGGGGATTTCACATAGAAATATTTGAGAAACACTAGAAAAATTGATTTACCTGTTGTAAATGTTGTTTCTGTGAAGAAATTAAAAAATTTCCCTCAATCATTCCTTTTATCTTTGCCAGCATTTTTTGGTGGGTGGGAGGGAATTAATATTATACAACTGATTTTGCGCAGCTGATAAAATTCTAAAGTGACTATTTGTTCATTTGATATATAGGGTCTTTTGGCTGTTTGGGAGGTGATTTTGGTCCTAGAGAAAAATTCCTGGCTCTTAGCTTGTGGAATTCTGCTATTGTTTTATTAATGCATTTCTCATTTTAAAATGCATTGTCTTTCTCTGTATTCAGTGCTCCTAAGCCCTCTTCTTCCCAGACTCTGTCCTTTCCCAGAAGCCACAATGTCCAGCCCCGACTTTTCCTCTGAGTTGTATGAACTTAAATGTGATTGTCTCCTCATCATCTGCTTTTAGCAGTCTCAAGGCATTTTGAAGAATGAATTCCTAGATTAATAAATGGCACCTTCGTTCATCTATTTACATATGCCACAAACCTAAGAGTCATTCTGGCTACCTGCCTCATCCTCACCCTGCCCCCCTCCTCAAATCCATTCTGTCAGCAGGTTATCTCTGTTTTATCTTCTGAATATCTCTGGAATAGGTTCATTTGTTTTCTTTTCATTACTTTCACCCTTCCTTGTCTAGCTACTGTCATCTTCCTCATCTTTCCACCAAATAGCTGGTGTCTGCCTGTTTCTCCACCTCTTTATGTACTGCTCTCCCTTACTGTCTGCCTTCCAGACTCCTTGTTAGGCTTTCAAAGCCACTGTTTTGCCAGGTTCTCTCTAGACATAGTGCTTCCTCTTTACCTGGTAAAGTCCTAGCTATCCACCAGGCTTCAGCTTTTTGTCTTCCAATCTAAGGTTGGTTACCTTGTTTTCCACTTATTTCCAATTGTGATTGTATATTTATTATACATCTAATTTAATGTATAATAAAATTAATTGTGTCCCTTCTAGGATGTGGGTTACATGAAATCACCATTTCTCATGTATCCCCAGAACCTAGAGCAAGCTCTCAGTAGTTGATTGTGAATGAACGAATAGATGATTTGCCACAGTACAGCCAATAGAAGTTCATATGTGGATGGAAAGGGAGAGGCTATATTGGCATATGCCCCGTGAGTCTACTGGATTGAACTGCTATTCTTAAGGGAAAAAAGCATCTTTCAGCCCTGGTGTCAAGCACAAAGTTGCTTGGACTAAATAATGTTTGGCCTTGAATGGCAGGTTAAGGTGTTTAAAAAATTGTGTATTAGATGCATTGGAGAACTTCCCTGGCGGCTCAGTGGTTAAGAATCCGCCTGCCAGTGCAGGGGACGCGGGTTCGATCCCTGGTCCAGGAAGATCCCACATGCCGCAGAGCAACTAAGCCTGTGCGCCACAACTACTGAAGCCCGCTTGCCTAGAGCCTGTGCTCCACAACAGGAGAAGTCACCACAATGAGAAGCCCGCGCACCACCACGAAGAGCAGCCCCCACTCATCTCAACTAGAGAAAGCCCGCACGCAGAAACAAAGACCCAATGCAGCCAAAAATAAATAAATAAATAAATAAATTTAGATGCATTGGAGAGCTACTGTAGGTGGGGAGTCCCTGGTCTAATGGTCTCCAACCTGGATATCTCTGGCAGGGTTTCCGTGAATGTATGTTTCATGCTTTGCCAAGACTGGGAGGACCCCTGGGTACTTGATAGAAGGATGGGACCACAGGTGGGGGGTAGGGGTGGAGAAACACCTGAAATAAAACCCATTATCTACAGCTCTGCATTCATAAGACAGGCGTCAAAGATCAGATTTCCAGGTTCCAAGGCAAGACTCTTTCATTCACACCTGACTGAACAGTGATCATGAGGAAGGTGATGGAAATAGGTACCATTGATGGATTTTTTTCCCTCTGTGCCAGATTCTATGCCAAGCACTTATGTGAAATAGCATTATTATCCATATTTTATGGGTGAGGAAACATGTTGAGGTTACATAAGTTGGCCAGTGCCTCACATAAACATAAGTTGCTGAGTTAAAATCAGCATCCAGGTCTGACTGACCCCAAAGCTCAGGCTGCTAGCTGTCAGTAATCACAGGAGGACAAATATTAGTAAGAATAAATGTTATTAACAATAATGGCATCATTATTATATGCCAGGCACCAACTCAGGGATGCACATTTATTTTCTCCTATGAGCCAGGTAAGAAAACACTAGTTGCTAGGTTTACTTGTTGGAGGACTAAGAATTTGGCATATTGCACTGGCCATCATCCTTTGGGTCCTAAATGTTCAGTTATAATAATAATAATAAACTTGAAACAGTATAAATAGAAAGTAGAGAGAGAGACCCTGAGGAAAGACTGGACATGATTTCACTGTACTCTTGAAACTTCTCTAATATACTTTTGTGCCCACTAGTGTTTATTCTGTAGTGAGTCTTTTTTTTTAAATTAATTAATTTATTTATTTTTGGGTGCGTTAGGTCTTCATTGCTGTGTGTGGGCTTTCTCTAGTTGTGGTGAGGGGGGCTACTCTTCGATGCAGTGCGTGGGCTTCTCATTGCGGTGGCTTCTCTTGCTGCGGAGCATGGGCTCTAGGCATGCAGGCTTCAGTGGTTGTGGTTTTCGTGAGCTCAGCAGTTGTGGCGCCTGGTCTTAGTTGCTCCACGGCATGTGGGATCTTCCCGGACCAGGGCTGGAACCCATGTCCCCTGCCCTGGCAGGCAGATTCTTAACCACTGTGCCACCAGGGGAGCCCTGTAGTGAGTCTTTCATATATCTCAATAGCCATAGCAAAACCCCCTTTTGCCTTCTCATATCTGTACAGGACTGTGGTAATAGTAATAGTTGCTCTTGTTTGTTCCTTGCTTGACGTATTTTGATGCAAAAGCCTCCCAGCCCAGAAAGAGACCACGTGCTGGTCTCTGGAGCCTGAGTTCAAATCCCGACTCTTATACCTACTGGCTGTATCAACCTGGGAGGTGTCGTAACCTCCACGTGCTGCCATCACTTGTTTGTACAATGTTTATTGAGCACTAGCTGTATGCCGAGTCCTGTATTTGAAATTGGGGTTACAGTGGGGAACAAAAATAGACACAGCGCTGGTGAGCTTATAGTTCATTTCAAGAGAGAAGATGGCAAATAATCACACAAATGAGTTTATGTTAAGCTTAGTGACAGAGAGGTACTTGGTGCTGTGAGAACACACAACAGGGAAATGACCAGGCACAGAAGGCTTTCTTGGGCTACCTCAGGCTATGTAACTCTGTCAGTGGATGTTTGCAAAGCTCTCAGCATGGTGCCTAGTACATAATAAGGGCCGAATAGCTGGTAGCTCTTGATAATATACACTTAATTTTTCCAGGGAAAGAACCATAGAAACAAATATATTTAGTGCAAAGCAACTAATATGGTTGACTTTTCTCAGTATATGGATTTTATATTTTATAATATAATCCTTTGAATCTCTTTATTTTTCTGAGAAAGAAATGAGGTTGGGATGGTTGCTTGGAAGAATTGTCCAAGGATAGGCCACTAATGAAGACATCTAAACACAGTCATCTTGTTCCATAGTTAGTTCCAAGATAAAGTCAAACAGAAATATCTAGAAGCCAAGGCCTTTGGGGGCATTGTTTGTTTGGTAAATTTTGATTCATAGTCTCATGAATGACTCATCAGCCTTCTGACCATTAGTCTGGGCAGGTAGCACTGTGTGGGGACCTTTATTCTCCGGCAGCCAAGGCAGGGATATCCTAATGATGATTGGTTTCAGTGTCTCATAACCGCTGGTCCCCGAATATAAAGCAGTGTGAATATCTAAACAGATTCTCATTGCTTTCAGCCTGTATGCAATTTAGCAGCAAGAGATTTCATATCTCACAGTGTTCAGCATTCCTACTTAATTAGGAACTGCTTGTGAATCAGGCCAGTTGATGGTCATAACTACTGAAGTGGACATGTTTGCTCTGAAAAGGCAGAGAGTTGAAAAGAAATTTCAGTAGTCCTTGGGTTACTGAGAAAGGGACCAGTGACTTGTCAGGGTATTCTCACTGGCCTTCCTGACGGCAGAACTGCCTTCCAGGTTATAACAGCACTGTTGGGACACTCACTACACGAAGGGCCAGTATGAGGAATTAGAACTTGAAACGAGGCCTGCCTACTTAGCTGGGATGCCCTCTTGTCTCGTTGTTAGAATTTCCCCTTATTCCCAGACATAGATTTTCACTTTGGGGGGGAAAGAAATTAAGGCTGATAGAGTGCTAAAGCAGCTCTTCCTTGAACAAAAAGAGAGGCACCAAAATGACTCAGCACACATTCAGTGATAAATTTACGTGAATGTACTGCATAGTAGGTACTGGTGAAGAGCATGGACTTGGGGTCAGACAGTCAGATCCTGACTCTGCCTCTTGCTAACTGTGGACTTGGAGCAAGTTACCTAACTACTGACTCTCTGTTTCCACATCTGTAAAATGAGGACTATAGCTGTAGCTACCTCAAAAAAATCTACCTTAAAAAATTAATTGAGGGACTTCTCTGGCGGTCCAGTGGTTAAGACTCTGCCTTCCAATGCAGGAGGCATGGGTTCGATCCCTGGTTGGGGAACTAAGATCCCACATGCCATGGGGTTGTGGCCAAACACTAAAATATATATATATATATTAGAGCTTATGCCTGCAAAACACCATGTATAGAAGCTGGCATGTACTAAGTACTAAATGATTGTTGACTGATTTGTGAGTTCAGTTTTTTTGTTTGTTTGTTTGTTTGTTTTTGCGGTTCGCAGGCCTCTCACTGCTGTGGCCTCTCCCGTTGTGGGGCACAGGCTCCGGACGTGCAGGCTCAGTGACCATGGCTCACGGGCCCAGCCGCTCCGCAGCATGTGGGATCCTCCCAGACCGGGGCATGAGCCCGTGTCCCCTGCACTGGCAGGCGGACTCTCAGGCACTGCGCCACCAGGGAAGCCCATGAGTTCAGTTTTGATGCAGTTTCTGACTTCTACTGGCTAGAATTTGTGACTAGATTGAGATAGTAGGGTTGGTTCAAAAGGTACAAGACTCAAATTCTATATATATATCCCTAGGAGATCAGAAGGCCTCAATAAATACTAGTTTCTTTCAGGTTGTGTTAGCATTAAATTAATAAGATATCCATGGCTGAACTGGGCAAATGTGGTAGATCTATGATGGTAATTATTAACATTTGTATTAACTTTACAATTTAAAAAAGCTCTTTCAAAATACATCGCTTTAGTAAGTCCTTACAACGTATATGACTGTATTTAGGCCATACAATAGTCCTGACAATCAGGAGGTAGGGAAGTGTTTTTTGGTTTGTTTGTTCATATATTCTTTCCTTCATCCCACCAGTGAATGTAGGTGCCTGTAAGGTGTCAGGTGCTCTGCTCATCCTGGTAAACAAAATGCGTGGGGTCCCTGTCCCCACAGTCCTATCTTAGGTGATCCTCCAAGTGTACATTTTAAGATATTGAAAGGTGAAATGTGCAAGGTAGGCATTTCCAGTGATTAATGTTTTATAGATGAAAAAAATTAAGATTCATTCAGGCTGGTGAGTGACAGAGTCAGATCTCAACCTCCAAATCCCAAGTGCTTTCCATTGGAGCCTACTGCCTGCCTTATAGAATATATAAGTTGGAACAAATGCCAGAGCTAGCCTGGTGTAGCCATTCATTTTACAGATTAAAGGTGCTGATGTTTAAATTGGGTAAATGAGATGCTCAAAACCATCCCTTCTTTAGGAGTAGTTATCATTCCAGTGAGGAAACCTTTTGACAGCATGCTAAATCTTTGCATGTATATAGCTTATTCTGCAGTAATATAATAGCTAACTTTTAATAAACCTTGTGTTATCAAAAATTGAGTGTAACATGTTTGTTTCAGGAGTGCAACTTCAGACCAGCAGATCAAAAGTTTCGGGTTTTGGTTTTTTTTCTTAGAAAAGAATGTAAGAAATAAGAATATTGCTTTATAGCCATAAAACCTAAATGCCACTGAGCAAATCTACCATATGATCAAATCTGGCTTTCCTTCAAGAGTAAAAGACTTTCACTTCCTGTCACCCCAGCACTATCATTATGTATTAGACCTCGATCACCCACTGTTATGGAAGATCGAGCTCAAGCCACTCAAGCAAAGCAGTTGTATTTTGTAGATGCAGTGGCTTCTTCCTTCTGCAGTGTGGGGCCGCTTCTCTGCGGTGACTGAGTTTTAATCAAAGCAGTTGGTGTGCCCGCTTTGGACCTGACCCTATTCTAGGCACAGAAATGATCAGAATAGACCATGCCCTTATTCTGATGTAGCTTATATTCTATTGGGGGACAGATAGTGATTGAGGGAAGGAGGGAGGGAGGGACGGAAGGAAGAAAGGAAAGTGATGAGATGATGTCAGGTAGTGATGGTGCCATGAAGAATTATTCAACAGGGTAGAGTGACGGGGTGGAGGTGGGGGCTGGTCTGTGTGCTGTGTTAGATGGGGAGATGCAGGAGGGCCTCTCAGAGCCATAGCAAAGATGCACCTGTCACAAAGGAGCAGCCATATGACTCCCTAGAGGAAAAGTATCCTTGGCAGACGGGGCAACAAGTGCAAAGCTCTAGAGAAGAAATGCACCAGGCCTGTTGGAGCAAAGCCAGGAGGCAGGCCAGGCTGGAGGGAAGAATACAAGGGGGAGCGATGGAGAAGAGCCCCGAGAGATAGCTGGGGACCATAGCAGGCAGGGCCGCGTAGGATTTTACTCTGGGTGAGATGAGAAGATACAGGTGGTTTTTGACCAGAGTTGGGATGTGACCTGACTTAGGTTTTAGGAGGCTTCTGAGTGGAAACAGACAGTGCAGTAGCACAGGCAGAAGCTGAGACCGTCAGGGAGTTATTGCAGCCGTCCAGCCAAGACATGGCAGTGGCTTGATTTGGGAGGTAGAGGTGGACTTGGAGAGAAATGGTTGGGTTTTGTTAATCTTTTGAAAGTCGGGCTGAAAGGGTGTGCTGATGAGCTCCAGTGTGTTTGGCCTGTACACCTGGAAGAATAAAGCGCCATTTGGGAACACTATAATTTGTGGGCTCAGCTAGGTGTCTGTTTGAAAGACATAGGTACACTAATGGAGGTGGTTCCTTCAAATCACAGGGTGTGTGGAAATGCCTTATGACATGCGTTCAGACATGAATGTAGGTGGGATCATAAAATGTGTCCTCCCTTCCCTGGTATGCGTCCCCCACAACCCCCGTACACTTACAGCATTTCTTCTTAGCTACTTCCCACCACGGATAAGATGTACTCTTGGGAGAGAACCAGTCATTTGGTGCTTCGTGTGATTTTTAAGTCAGTGTGATACCTTTCCTAGATGTATTTAGATTTAAACCTTACTTCAAACTCTGTGATGACACACAGATTTCATCTCTTATGCTAACTTGAATCACTGACAGTGGTTGCCTAGAGAACTGTGCTGAGAAAATTTGTGAAGCTGGTACCAGGCTCAGCAGGGAAGAGGAAAACTTGATAATATCTTCCACTACAGGGACTAGGAGTGGCATCCCATACATGCCTAGTATTTGATAGCCAAGCTTTTGCTGCCACAGAAAGTACCTTTTTTGTCCCATCTCTCCCCTTGCATTTAGAAATCAGCAAGTAGGCAGAGGAAATATTTTTCCTTTTCACTGTTTGAGTACTTGCCTCTGAAATCACACCAAGAAGACCACTGACCCAAAGATCAGATTTTAATATCTAAAGGTCTTGAGTTACATGATATAAAACCCAAGTGCTCCAGAAGAGATAGGGCCTTTGCCTTAATGGGCAAGGCCTTTGCCGGGTCAAAATCCACTTTTTTTTTTTCTAGCATTCCTTACTGATAGATCTACTGTAATTACATTCCCTTATGTGTACTGTTTCTCTCCCCTCCGGAATGTGAGCCACAGGGCAAGGACTTTGCTGTGGATTGTTCAGTACTGTTTCCCCAGTGCAGAGAACAGTGGCTCTAGGAAGTATGTGTTGAATGAATGTTGAATGAAGTGCCTGAAGAAGCCTGAAGTTGTATTGTAGCCCAGAATTAAGGTAAATGATTACTAAGGTAGCCACATTTTTTTCAAAGTGGAAAGCTCTTATTAGATAGAATAAACATCACTATAGCTATGTCGTTTAATGAACATTGTTGATAATCAGAGTAGTAATAATAGCTCTTCTTGAGCATGTCTGTGTGCCTGATCCTAGGTTAAGTGCCTGATGCTCATTATCTCCCTTGGAAAGTAGGTCCTCATTTGTTAGGTGAAGAAATTCAGACTTAGGGTGTCTTGCCCAAGGATATAATGCTAATAAACGGGAGGTTCCAAAGCTAAAAAGAAGACACAAAGATTTCTCTGTATAGGAAATCTTCCTTTCTAGCTGATAAATTGTGGTTTCTATTTGATAATAAATGGCTGCTTTTTACCATTAAAACCCCAAAGTTGTGGGAGTCTGGAAGGGCCTTTGGATTGGTTCGTTGTTTTGTTTTTTTCTGCTAATTTCTGGTAAGAAAGAATCTGACCTTCTCAGTTCAGACAACTTTTCCCAAATGTGTTGACAAGCTGGTTGTGAGGATCCCAAGTGAGTGTCAAGGTAGAGAGGAAAGGAGAGTCTTATAACCTTTACACCTAAACTCATGCTTTTGAGGAAAAATGGGTGGTTGGTGGAGTGGGAAGAGCTGGCTTTAAGGGAAGAAGATCCCACACTTTGTTGCTTTGCATCCAGGCTGTAGACCACTGTGATGGTTGTTATTGTAATATTTTTCTTTAAATTGACTCAATTCTGTTTACTTAATGTAGTTAAAACAGAATCTGTGAACCCCCAGCATGGATGGAAAACCAGCATGGTTTGCCGTAGAGTAACAATATATCAATACTGCATATGGTAAGAAGATATATATATAGTAATGATAATAAAATAGAAAGTAATATATAATGAAAATAAGGCAATGTTATTTCATGTTTTAAAATTACAGAATAAAAATAATGAAATATAAATCTAATGAACATACTAGAAAATAGTTTTCCCTGTGAGCAGAGTGAAACTGTTTGTGATTAGTTACCAGTACAGGGATATTTAGCTCCTTTTCACTTATTTTAAAGAAAAAGCTGAAAAGATGGTTTTCGGATGCTAATGCACATATATGGAATCTAAAAAGACGGTACTGAAGAATCTAGGGGCAGGACAGGAATAAAGACATAGATGTAGAGAATGGACTTGAGGACACAGGGAGGGGGGAAGGGGAAGCCGGGACGAAGTGAGAGAGTATCACTGACATATACACACTACCAACTGTGAAACATATAGCTAGTGGGAAGCAGATGCATAGCACAGGGAGATCAGCTCAGTGCTTTGTGACCACCTAGAGGGGTGGGATAGGGAGGGTGGGAGGAAGATGCGAGAGGGAGGAGATATGGGGATATACGTATACATACAGCTGATTCACTTTGTTGTACAGCAGAAACTAATACAACATTGTAAAGCAATTATACTCCAATAAAGATGTTAAAAAAAAAGTTTTTTTGCCCCAGCTTTAATGTTAATCAGTACCAAGAATCCTAACATATATGCATATAAAAATACATATGGACGATATATGTATATAAATATATTGTGTTTATTTAAGATATATTGTACATAAAGAAAAAATATATGTAGTAATTTATAAAAACCAGGTTGTAATTTAACTTTATAATAATCAATGGTCCTTTGATTATGGGGACCTGGGTAAGAGGCAGTAAGCTAAGTCATTAATTTCCATTTGTCTCAGGCCAGGAGTGTTTGGCTGGGTCCTTTCTGTGGAAAAGTAGTTTAAGAAACTTGTGAAATCAAAGCTGCTTTTTCCAGCTCGCTCTTCCCAAGCCCTCCAGTTCAGGCCTGAGCTCTGCCATTGTAGAAAATTATGACTCCCCTGGAATAAAGTCTCCTAGCTCAACACTGTGGAGAGTAGAGCAGCCCAGGCTTCCTCCACAGGAAACCCAGACAGATGTATATCCACACTGCTTTAAGGCATTTCTGTCCCATCAGTGGGAAACACTGTCCCAAACTCATTCCCTACCCCTCAGCTCTCTATGGGGCTCCAGCTTGACACTGCTTCAAGCAACTATAATAAAGTAAATTGGTTTGATCTTGCCCAACTCTGTCCTGGGGCTCCTATCATTCTGCCACCATAAAGTTCATGTGCTCAAAATTGGTTCTTAGGAGCCCCGACCTTAGTGCTCGTCCTCTGCAGAGATATAATTTAGGAGTAATCTTGGTTAGATTATGGCAGGATCTTTGTGCTTCTGTCTCACAATCAATTAGAGATTTTACAAGGCGGAGGCATTATTATTATCTCAGGCAGATGGTGAAATGTTACTCCATCCTTCTGTGCCTGCTTTAACTTCCTTGCACAACATCATTTAGAGGGTTTCTTTACAAATTGCAGTTTATTCAGAAAAGATTTAAAGCCCTAAGGATTTGGCAAGAAGCTCTTGGTTATGAGTGCATCTACTTTGTCTGTCAGTAGCAAAAAGGGCACCTCTGATTAATACTGACTTTGCCCTGTAAGCCAGGTAGAGTGCAGATGAGGCCTTTGTTTCTTCAGTACTGTTCTGGAGTAAGAAGAGGTTAGAGGGTCATCTACTTGCAGCTCCTGGAAGAAGGTTAAGGGGTACTGAGCCAAGGATGGAGGACTTTCTTGTGGTGGACTTCCTTGTGGAATGAGATGGAAAGCTTATTAACCGGAATTCCAAGGGGCTGCTTCAAAAGAGAGAAAGACATTCAGGCCAGTCTCTGCCTTGCAGGAGTTATACCCTGAAGAGAGGGGATGGGTGTCATAAACACAATAAATGTAGTGGCACAGAGGAAGCAGCATGGCACTGAAGGGAGCTGGGGTGGGGTGGGGTAGAATGAAGGAACGGGAGAGATGAGGTTTTTTTTTTGTTTTCTTTTAAGCAGCTGCTTGAAGGAAGGGGAAATAGATGGATAAGGAAGGAATTTAGGCTGTTTTTCTGTGTAATGCACTGGCAAATCGCTAGAATCATTCTTCACGGATATACTGTTGGGCAGAGGCAGGCTTCAAGGCAGCCTGGGTGGATTCAGCTTAGCTGGGCATAAAGTCTTGTATGCATAGGTACCAGGAGGAATGAAGGATATAGACAAAAGTCCTTGCAGAGTATGTATCCTATATGTATGTGAGACAGGTTTAGAATTGTCCCACAGTAAGGAAAAACCAAGCATATCATTGTGTTTATGGAAATCCCAGGGGACTTCCATGGACACTTATCAGAGGGGGGATGTTTGAATGAGGCTTTCAGTTGTAAAAAGATGTTTTGTGGTCTGATAGCTACTTCTCCTATTCATTTTCTGATGTAGTATAGATATTGTTATAGAGAGGATGCATCCGAATCAGTGAATCCTCTGGCTGAGCTCCAGTAGATGGATGGTATAATTAGAGAATTCCTGCAGTTTTTCTGATAGTGTATGTTATATGGAGTCAAAGAAGGCTCAAGCCATCTACTACCATCTGGGCATATAACAGTTTATACAAAACCCATCATCATGAAGCTGATTCTTAGTAAGCATGTACTACGTGCCAAATTTACTGGGATTGTCTCATTTTATTCTTCACAAGATCCCTTTTAGGCAGATAGTAAGAGCGTTCTAACTTAACAGGTAAGAACTGTTATAGTTCAGTCAGTCTCCAAGACTGTACAGCCAGTAAGTGACAGAGGCAGAATTCAGACTCCCACATCTGAGTTCTTAAATACTCCAAGGTACTCTTTCACATTATAATCTCTTCAGAAATTCTACTGCATCCTAGTTATTACTTTCTATCGAAAAATGTATACCCTCTAACCCAGTGGTCTTTAACTAGTTTTAGATCCTCTTCAGAGAAAAATACACACACATATATAATGTTTTTTAAAAATTTCAGAAGTTTTGAGGACCCCAGTCGAGTCTGGTTGTTGATATCTTCCATATAAGAGGAAACTAAGTCTTGCGTAGGTTAACAAAGCCTTCCAGATATTTCCAACATAGCTGAGTCAGACTTCCAATCTGGCTGTTCTTCTACCATGTTAACAGGAATAGTAACCATTTCTTGTTAAGTACCTAACAATTAGGGTTGCTCGTCAATGGAAACATATACACTGGTGCAGTCCTACTGGTTTTACAGTGGACATCCATTATGATTTGGTCGAAGGTGAATATCATAACTGCTCACAACCTTTTGAGGTAGGTGGTATTATGCCTGTTTTACAAATGAGAATCCTGAGGTTCTGAGCACTTCAGAGTTTATGTGTGGCAGAAGCTCAGTTAATCTAATTTTAAATATGCTGCTCTGATCCACTCTCCTGTCTTGGCACTGAATGTACCTCCCTTTGCAGATCCTTTCCATGTTCTGCATTATATCACATTGCTTCTCACTTTCTTTCTCTCTCTTGTTTCTCAGCCTCAGCATTATTGACATCTTGTTTTGGATAATTCTGTTGTGGGGGCCTGTCTTGTGCATTGTAGAATTCTTAGCTGTATCCCTGGACTCTGCACATTGGTTGCCAGAAGAACGCCCCAACCCCTCACCCCCAGGTTGTGACAGCCATAGATGTATCCAGACATTGCCAACTGTCCTGGGGAACAAAATCACTGTCTATTGAGAACTGTTTCTCTCTCTCTTCTCCCTCTGCCCTATACATACAAGTATTAACATTTATCCTTGAGAGCTTACAATGTGCCAGGTAAAGTGTCAAGTCCCTTCCATGCAGTATCTCAGTAAGTCCTCAAAACATCCCATCATCTTTTAAATTTTGTTTTATAGGTGAGTGAGGCATAGATGCTTGGGTAGATTAGTAAATTGCCCAGAGTCGCACAGCTGCTAAGGGTGGAGCTGGGATTAGTCTCAGCTCTGTGTGTCTCCAGAGCCCTGGGCTTTATGAGAAATGTTTTCACTAAACTACTTAGTTGTTTGGAGCTCCAAATTAATCAGACTGAATATTTTTCTTGTTTGGGATTTGTTCAGCTAGCAAGCAGGAAGAAAATTTTAATGGAATTGTAGATCATATATTTCTTTATTATTTATTATTCTTTTTACCTCACTGCTTTTTATTGTTAATCATTTCTCACTAAAATATCATCATCAACAAAAAATTATCAAAACAAAATCTTACTTCTGATCCTAATTTCTTATCATAAATCTCATCTTATTGAACATAAAAAATAAAATAATTTCTTTGTAGGCGAACAACTACTTCTCTCAGTCATCCTTCAGGAAACGTTTTTCAGTGGGTGCTTTATGTGCCTCTTAACAGGGCAAATCATTGCTAAATAACTTGACCATAATAAAGGCAATGAATTTTCTGGAAGTTTGAATAGGAAAGTTTTCAACAAAATAATCTTTTTCTGACAAGCAGTATATATATATATGTGTGTGTGTGTGTGTGTATACATGCATATATATGTATGTATATATATATTTTAAAGGGACATGTACTTTAGTGCTCTGGGGCATTGTTATTTTTCTCAAAATGAGTTTCAACAACAACTTTAAAAATTAATAACATATTAAAAGAGGCTGGTAAAGAGAGAAGAGGGTGCAGCCTTAATTGAGCTAAATGTAGTAGGCTCTTGGGATGAGGTAGGCATTTGGTATATGTTAGCTGCTGAGTATCCGTACTCGCCTTCTTTGGACTACAACATGTGGATTTTCCCTTGGGGAATAGCCTTCCCCCATGGTATGCAGTATTATTTTGGGACTGTCAGTCAAAGACCTTGCTCTCCTCTGGCCAAGGGGTGGTCATGTGACCAAGGCAGGTCTCTGGCTCACTCTCCAGGGATTCTGAATCTTGAGAGCATTGATCCCAGGATGTAAAATGGTTGCAGCTGATGCTACCTGATGGCAGTAGCCTGAAGAACTAACTGCCCATTAGTTCCTGGGGTCCTGGTTCCTGTTGCTTCTAACTTTAATTTAGTTTTACTTTGAATTTTAGGAGCAATTTGGTACACATGGAGTAAATTTCTTTTCCATTTTGCTAAAGTTAGGCAGGGTAATTTGTGTTGCTTGTCAACAAAGAATCTTAACTAGTACATTGATTTGATAATGATGGTGATGGTGAGGACTCTGAGTCAGCGGAGGAGGAGGGGAGTGTAGTGCAACAGCAGCTAACATTGGCTATCTTATTTAATCTTATGAGGTAGATATTGACACATGCCTCCATTTTACAGATGAGGAAAATGAGATTTAGAAAGATTACATTGTCTTGCCAAAGGTTACATAAGTGGCCTTATGTAAAGCTGGGATTTGAACCCAAGTGTGATTTGAGAATTCAAACTCCTAACCACTACACTAATTGAAATCTAGAGAGAGTATACTGAAAGCATACATTCATTTTAGGTCCATTTTTGACTTAATAAGTTATTTTTTAATCTCAAGAGGGGACTACTTCTCGTCTGTGTGTTCCGTGATGCAAAGCAAGCTGCAAAATATGAATGCTTTTTTGCCTTCATGTGGCAAATTAGAATAATTATTGTTATTTAAGGGATGTGAATGAAATGTGTTTATCAGGCAGCAAGTTAAATGGAGTTTCTGTTTTAAACCACAGAAGATAATGCTCTCTTGACAGATTGTGAGTGACAGAAGGAGAAGTGTTTTCAGCAGGATCCGAATGGAGATGTTGCAGAAGAAAGCATAAATAGCAGAAACAGAAAGCTCTGGGGGTTTGGTATGGAGTGATGTCATCAATATATTTTTACTCTTTTGGTTCCTGACAATAAAATAACTTGGTACCTTTACATTGTTTTTTTCCTGCTGATTTAAAAATGAGTGACCAAATAAACGGGAAAAAAAGAAATACCACCAGTGGTTGCTGGTGGCAGATACCACTAGTAATGGACTCCATATCTTATTTATTGTTTATCATTAAATGGTTCTTACATGTAATTATAAATATGTGTTATCCTCTTCCCTCTTATGGTTGTTGGTGCCAGTATCCATTCATTCATATTCCCTCCTGCTTTATCTCTGTGTAACACACACTCATAGCCAAACATACATATATGTTCTCTCCTGAGCACACCTGCACAGTAAAATGCACTTATCCATTGGGAGGCCAATGGCATTCTCTGTCGTGAATTTGGATAGACATCTCTGATCACTTTGTCAGCTGCT
The DNA here is from genome assembly GCF_002837175.3 of Physeter macrocephalus. Taxonomy (NCBI): domain Eukaryota; kingdom Metazoa; phylum Chordata; class Mammalia; order Artiodactyla; family Physeteridae; genus Physeter; species Physeter macrocephalus. The sequence continues at coordinate 33,038,980 of NC_041231.1, forward strand.
AGTTTTACCTAATAAAAGAACATGAACGAAAAAATTATCATTCATTATTCTTTTAGAAGAGACTAGTTATTTTAATACTAAAAGAGTCGAAGGCAATAATGTGAGAATTAAAATGATCAAATATATTGAGCCGTATAAAAAGTCACAATTTTGTCTTTGTTTTTGTCATTTTGCCACCAATGCATGAATGCTTTGTTGTGGATTGTCATCAAAGTTTTAACCAGCTTTTAGGAGCAATGCTTTTAGTCCTACCCTCACCTGATGTTTGCTCCTCCGAAGATTTTTGGCAAAGGACTATACCATTTATATTTAAATACTTCCAGTGAAGTGGAACTCATTATTTATAAAAACAATCCATTCTATCTTTGGACAGCACTGTTGAAAGTTCTTTTCTATGTCAAATTGAAATCGCTCTACTTGTAGCTTCTTTTGCTCATTGGTTACATGGGCATGATTTGGGGCTGAATAGAACAAGACTGGGCCTCTCAATGTGCAATGTCTCTTTGAATTGACAATTGCTGTCATAGTCATCTTCTCATCTTTCCTTGCCCCAGAGCTAAAATGGTCTAAGTGGAACTGTTCTTTCTGTTTTTCTGATTATTTGCTTTAAAGTTTAAAAAATTATTAAAAAGTTTTATTGTGGTAAAATATATATAATATAAACTTAACCATTTTAACCATTTTTAAGTGTATAGTTCTGTGGCATTAAGTACATTCACATTGTTATGCAGCTTTCACCACCACCCATCTCCAGAACTTTATCTTCCTCATCTGAAACTCTGTATCCATTAAGCAATAACTTCCCATTACCCCCTCCCTGCAGCCCCTGCAACCACCATTCTGCTTTCTGCCTCTGTAAATTTTACTACTCTAGGAACCTCATGTAAGTGGAAACATACAATATTTGTCCTTTTGTGACTGGGTTATTTCGCTTAGCACAGTGTCTCCATGGTTCATCCGTGTTATTGCATGTGTCAGAATTTCCTTCCGTTTTTTAAAAAAAAAAAAAAAATAAATTTATTTATTTACTTTTGGCTGCGTCGGGTCTTCGTTGCTGCGTGTGGGCTTTCTCTAGTTGCGGCGAGCGGGGGCTACTCTTCATTGCGGTGCGCGGGCTTCTCATTGTGGTGGCTTCTCTTGTTGCGGAGCACGGGCTCTAGGTGCGCGGACTTCAGTAGTTGTGGCACATGGGCTCAGTAGCTGTGGCTCGCGGGCTCTAGAGCACAGGCTCAGTAGTTGTGGCGCATGGGCTTAGCTGCTCCATGGCATGTGGGATCTTCCTGAACCAGGGCTTGAACCTGTGTCCCCTGAATTGGCAGGTGGATTCTTAACCACTGCTCCACCAGGATGCCCCTCCTTCCTTTTTAAGGCTGAATAATATTCCATTGTATGTATATACCACATTTTATTTACCTATTCATCTGTTGATCAATTAATGAATGAATGTTGGGTTGCCTGATTATGGGCTTTTCAACATGCACATTCCTACCTATCAAAATCCATTTCACACTGCTGTGCTTAGAGCTATCCACACTGTTTCAAAAGTGGTTGCTGACTCAAGGTAGCAAATCTTAATATCTGAATCATTCTACAGGCCTGTGTCTATTGCATATTATGTGAATAACCCCATTAGGTACTATGCGCCCTACTGAAATGAGTCAGCTCTGGATCTAGTCCTTGGCTTAATCTTTAAGTGTAGTGGATAGATAAGATATCCACGTTTCTAAATTGCAAAGTAGACAGTGGACAGTGCCATCAGAGAACTAGAGATGGACTTGATGCCAGAATTGAGAGGAAGCACTGAATGCTTCCAGTTGAGAGGATCATGTTGCTTTCAGGGAAGTTCTGGCTCTGGGGCTCAGAAAAAGAGAAGCATTAAAACATGTAGAAAGTAGGGAGTTCCCTGGTGGCCTAGTGGTTAGAATTCTGTGCTTTCACTGAAGTGGTTAGGGCCTGGGTTCAATCCCTGGTCGAGTAACTGAGATCCCGCAAGCCACACGGTGCGGCCAAAAAAAAAAAGAAAGTAGAGAAGGTATTCCTGATGGAGGAAGTAGCATGAGCCAAAGAGCAGAGTATGAACGTGTTCCTCACTGTTGCCTTATTTATTGACTTTAGGCTGTCACTTGGGTGTTTACATGGCAGTGACCCATTGCCAGTTCATGGGACCTCTGGTATCTTCTCTGTCTGTAGCACAATGAATTGTCTTTTATTCTGAGATTATGTGCTTCTTCTCATTTTGTGGGGGGAGGGCATTCAAATGGCCTTTTCTTCCTTTAAAATGATGCAGATAATTATAGTTTTTTTTTTTTCATACCATGATTGGTCGAATAAAAATCTGGTGACTCAGACTGCTGTATGTGTTTGTAATGTACTTTTTCTGGAGTGTTAAAGACAAAACTCTAAAAATAATGAGCCTGGCAAATATCTATTAAAGAATGAAAGAAGGGGAAGAGCAATAAATATTCATAAAGTGCTTACCATGTGGCAGAAACCATGAGAAGCCTTTTACGGTTGTTGACTCTGTTCTCTACGTCTGTGTCTTTATTCCTGCCCTACCACTAGGTTCATCAGTACTGTTTTTTTTTAGATTCCATATATGTGCGTTAGCATACGGTATTTGTTTTTCTGACTTACTTCACTCTGTATGACAGACTCTAGGTCCATCCACCTCATTACAAATAACTCAATTACATTCCTTTTTATGGCTGAGTAATATTCCACTGTATGTATGTGCCATCTGTTAATGGACATTTAGGTTGCTTCCATGTCCTGGCTATTGTAAATAGTGCTGCAGTGAACATTGTTTTACATATATCTTTTTGAACTGTGGTTTTCTCAGGGTATATGCCCAGTAGTGGGTTTGCTGGGTCATATAGTAGTTCTATTTTTAGTTTTTTAAGGAACCTCCATACTGTTCTCCATAGTGGCTCTATCAATTTACATTCCCAGCAACAGTGCAGGAGGGTTCCCTTTTCTCCACACCCTCTCCAGCATTTATCGTTTGTAGATTTTTTGATGCTGGCCATTCTGACTGGTGTGAGGTGATACCTCATTGTAGTTTTGATTTGCATTTCTCTAATGATTAGTGATGTTGAGCATCCTTTCATGTGTCTGTTGG
>NC_041231.1:33042231-33045049 GCF_002837175.3 Physeter macrocephalus
CGTTTCATTAGGTCCCACTTGTTTATTTTTGTTTTTATTTCCATTTCTCTAGGAGGTGGGTCAAAAAGGATCTTGCTGTGATTTATGTCATAGAGTGTTCTGCCTGTGTTTTCCTCTAACAGTTTGATAGTTTCTGGCCTTACATTTAGGTCTTTAATCCATTTTGAGTTTATTTTTGTGTGTCAGGGAGTGTTCTAATTTCATTCTTTTACATGTAGCTGTCCAGTTTTCCCAGCACCACTTATTCAAGAGGCTGTCTTTTCTCCATTGTATAGTCTTGCCTCCTTTATTAAAGATAAGGTGACCATATGTGCTTGGGTTTATCTCTGGGCTTCCTATCCTGTTCCATTGATCCATATTTCTGTCTTTGTGCCAGTGCCATATTGTCTTGATTACTGTAGTTTTGTAGTATAGTCTGAAGTCCAGGAGCCTTATTTCTCCAGCTCCATTTTTCTTTCTCAAGATTGCTTTGGCTATTCGGGGTCGTTTGTGTTTCCATACATATTGTGAAATTTTTTGTTCTAGTTCTGTGAAAAATGCCATTGGTAGTTTGGTAGGGTTTGCATTGAATCTGTAGATTGCTTTGGGTAGTATAGTCATTTTCACAGTGTTGCTTCTTCCACTCCAGGAACATGGTATAACTCTCCTCTGTTTGTATCATCTTTAATTTCTTTCATCAGTGTCTTATAGTTTTCTGCATACAGGTCTTTTGTCTCCTTAGGTAGGTTTATTCCTAGGTATTTTATTCTTTTTGTTGCAGTGGTAAATGAGAGTGTTTCCTTAATTTCTCTTCCAGATTTTTCATCATTAGTGTATAGGAATGCCAGAGATTTCTGTGCATAAATTTTGTATCCTGCTACTTTACCAAATTCATTGATTAGCTCTCTTAGTTTTCTGGTAGCATGATGTTTGACCTTGATACTTGGGAAAGAGATGATTGGTCTCAGAGTAGGCATCTGACCTGGTTATTCCAATCAGATTCTTTCTTCTAAGAATTTGGAATTTTGAACTGAGAGCAAAAGATAGGTTTTGAAGCTATTTCAGTCACTTAAATGGGAGTGGGATGGGATCTTAAGGGAGGTCTTTGAGTTCCTGCCTTCTATTTCTCTTGAGCTACCTTGATTCCTATTCTTTGCAACTCTTGGTTATTTGATTCTTCCTTTAATTTTTTGACCTACTGCAGTATTTTTCCAAGAAGTTCTTCTTGTGCTTGAGTAGACTTTAGGGCTGGTCTGTTTTTCTTGCCACCAAAGTTAATGGCAATACAGAAATTAGAGAAACTAACTCTTTACCATATTTGTGAATGCAGGTGATAAGGTCTGCATCTACTTGGTGGAAATTATTATAATATTTAATTGTGTGTGTGTTTGATGGAAAATTAGTATTTTACCACATACTATAGAGTCTTATTGTTTTCATCATTATTATCATCATAAGTATCATTGTCATCATAACAGCTCTTGTTTATACAGAACTTTCTATGACCCAACCACTGTATTAAGCACTTTGTGCACAAAATAACATTTATTATTTGATTACAACAATACCATCAAATGGATACTGTCATTCTACCTGTTTTATAGTTTGGGAAGCTGAAGCAGAGAGCCTTGCTTGAAGTCATATTTCTGGAAATGATGTAGAAATGATTTGAAACTAGATTTGTCACACTTTGAAGAAAGATGATACTCTTATATTCTTCTTTGTAGTACAGAGATGTGATTCTGCCCCAGAGATATTGTATTCCCAGCTTTATTGTTTTCTTCATGTTGAATATGGAAATGGGAAGGGGATACTATTATATTTTTGGAAATTTAATATTCTATTTTAGTTGGCTTAATTATATTATCCCTTCTTTTATGTAGGTTATATTGTTTGAGGACGGTAGGGGTTAGGCAGTCAGGGTACCAAATTAGATCACTTGTCCTGAGAAGGCCTCTTTGAGGAGGTGACACTGGAACTGCGACAGAATGATAAAAATGAGGCAGCTATGCAAAGATCAGAGACAGGGTGTTCCAGGAAAGGAGAAGAACAAGTATAAAAGTATTGATTTGGGAACGAACATGGTGAGGTTAGAGGAACAGAAAATAGATTCACGTGGCTGGAGAGGAGTGAACAAGGTAGTCAGTGATAAGAGATGATGGAGGGGAAGGCTAGAGCTGGATCATTTAGGATCTTCTGGGCCCTAGTAAGGAATATGGATTTTATTATAAGCACAATGAGGTAGTCATTAGGAAATTCAGAGGAGAGGAATAATATGATTTAATTTATAATATAAAAGTGGATTTCTCCTTCTGGGAATGGTAGAGGAGCCAACAGCCCTCGTATAGAACATATAGAAAAGCTAGATAATATAAAGAGAAAATATTTATTTAAAGGCATTGAACAGCTACCAAGGCAGCCAGGACTTCAGGAGCCAAAATACTGGAGAAAGGAAGTATACTGAAGTGACTTCAACAGTCTCACTCTTTTTCTTTCTCTCTTTTTTAAAAAAATAAATTTATGTATTTATTTTTGTCTGCTTTGGGTCTTCGTTGCTGCATGCAAGCTTTCTCTAGTTGCGGTGAGTGGGGGCTACTCTTTGTTGAGGTGCACGTGCTTCTCATTGTGGTGGCTTGTCTTTGTTGTGGAGCATGGGCTCCAGGTGCACAGGCTTTAGTAGTTGTGGCACGCAGGCTCAGTAGTTGTGGCTTGTGGCCTCTAGAGCGCTGGCTCAGTAGTTGTGGTGCATGGGCTTAGTTGCTCCGCAGCATATGGGATCTTCCCGGACCAGGGCTCGATCCCGTGTCCCCTGCATTGGCAGGTGGATTCTTAACCACTG
>NC_041231.1:33045433-33045965 GCF_002837175.3 Physeter macrocephalus
AGTTGCTCCGCAGCATATGGGATCTTCCCGGACCAGGGCTCGATCCCGTGTCCCCTGCATTGGCAGGTGGATTCTTAACCACTGTGACAGCAGGGAAGTCCCTCTTTTTGTTTTTGAAGCATTTGTGGGTTCGTAAATGATAAAACTCTGAGAGGCTAAAACACCCAATAAAAAGTCCCTGCTAAGAAGTAGGGAAGTTGAGCAGAGATTTTGGCAGTCCTAAGGATGCAAAAATCCTAAACAAAGTAATGGAAAACTGAGTAGTATGTAAAAAAGTTATTATGGTATGACCAATTGTATTTATTATAGGAATGAGAGATTGGGTAACATTAAAAAATCAAATAGGGGGCTTCCCTGGTGGCGTGGTGGTAGAGAATCTGCCTGCCAATGCAGGGGACACGGGTTCGAGCCCTGGTCTGGGATGATCCCACATGCCGTGGAGCAACTGGGCCCGTGAGCCACAGCTACTGAGCCTGCGCGTCTGGGGCCTGTGCTCCACAACAGGAGGGGTCGCGACAGGCAGAGGCCCGCG